>NW_025334225.1:0-300000 GCF_014858855.1 Bufo gargarizans | reverse complement strand
GAGCCCGGTACGTCTGCCATTTTGTCTCTGGGGCTGCGGCCGGGGAGGCGGTGGTAGCCTCGGTATATGGCAGGAGGCTGTGTGAGGGGAGGGGGTATTCTCACAGGGTGCGATATGGCAGTATTATAGGATGAGTGCAGTATATGCAGCAGGTAATAATCTTATATAGGAAATATACTGTGTAACGGAATATAGTGCATAAAACTGTTACATCTACAGGCAGTATGCTATAAATCATCAGTTATCCGGGGTGTGATATAGCAGTATTATAGGATGAGTGCAGTATATGCAGCAGGTAATAATGTTATATAGGAAATATACTGTGTAACGGAATATAGTGCATAAAACTGTTACATCTACAGGCAGTATGCTATAAATCATCAGTTATCCGGGGTGTGATATAGCAGTATTATAGGATGAGTGCTGTATAACAGGATGATATGCCGGTAATATTGTTATATATAAAATATTCTGCGTAACGCAATATATTGTATAGCATAAACGTGTCATGTACAGACAGTATGCTATAAATCATCAGTTATCCAGGGTGTGCTATGGCAGTATTATAGGATGAGTGCAGTATATGCAGCAGGTAATAATCTTATATAGGGAATATACTGCATAACAGAATATATTGTATAGCATAAAACTGTTACATCTACAGGCAGTATGCTATAAATCATCAGTTATCCACGGTGTGATATAGCAGTATTATAGGATATGTGCTGCATAAGGTGATATATGGTAAATATTGTGCACTGAATAACATAGGAGGATGTGTGCGGGTGGTATATAGCGGTATAGAAGTGGAGGGTGTAACAGAAAATATATAACATATACTGCATGAGATAACATATTACATGTATAGACAGTATATTATAAAGCATCAGTTATCCAGGGTGTGATATAGCAGTATTATAGGATGAGTGCGGATATGGCGGTATATGCAGGTAATAATCTTATATAGGAAATTTACTGAGTAACGGAATATATTGTATAAAACTGTTACATCTACAGACAGTATGCTATAAATCATCAGTTTTACAGGGTGTGATATAGCAGTATTATAGGATGAGTGCTGTGTAAGGTAATATATGGTATTCTGCACTGTAACGGTATGTGTGATATGTGCTGTATAACATGGGAGGGTGTGTGCGGGTGATATGGTGGTAGAGGGTGTAACTGAATATATATATATATATTGCATGTATAGACAGTATATTATAAGCATCAGTTATCCAGGGTGTGATATAGCAGTATTATAGGATGAGTGCTGTATAACAGGATGATATGGCGGGATATGCCGGTAATAATGTTATATATAAAATATCCTGCGTAACGCAATATATTGTATAGCATAAACGTGTCATGTACAGACAGTATGCTATAAATCATCAGTTATCCAGGGTGTGATATGGCAGTATTATAGGATATGTGCTGTATAATGTGATATATGGTAAATATTCTGCGCTGTATAACAGGAGGATGTGTGCGGGTGATATGGTGGTATATACAGGTAGAATAATGTTATAGCTATGAAATATACTGTGTAACAGAATATATATTAGCATAACATTATATTACATGTATAGACAGTATGCTATAAATCTTCAGTTATACATGGTATAATGTAACAGTATTTTAGCCTCTGCTCTGTATATGGTAAATATCATGCGCTGTATAACAGACTGTGTGATATGTGCAGTATAACATGGAGTATGTGTGATATGTGCTGTATGATGTGTGTAATTACATGGGATATATCATTATATGGACATTTGCACCGTATCCTTGGTATCTAATATACTGCATATTGTATCAGAACGTCACACAATTGCATAAATAGCTGTTCCATAGAGCAGTATTCCCCCCAACATGTGTCTCTCCACCGGTTGTGAGACTACAACTCCCATCATGCCTAATAGTTTTCTTTCCTAACCCCGGTAGAGCCCCAGACTGAGAAGCGTTGGATCAGTATGGGTGGCCCCCCAGACTAGGGGACGTGTCTGGTCAGTGGTGGCATTGGCCGATAGTCCCGTTGCCCGCTCCGTTCAGAGTCTATGGGACGGCCTGAGATAACCGAATACAAGCGCGTGGCCGTCTCCGGCGGTCCCATAAAGTTAGATGGAGCAGCTGTGCAGTATGACTGACCACTGCTTCATTCAAAAACACTGAACAGGGGCCCCCGTTCTATTGATCAGCAGGGGCCCCGGCAGTCAGACCACCACAGATCCGACAGTTTTCCCCTATCCGTAGAGTGGGTTGTTGGGACAACTCCATTAACAGTCTGGCTATGGAGGTCAGATTTTTTTTGTCACCAGGAATAGCGTCTCCCTTACCCTTAGGGCTCATGCACACGATCGTGCCCCGGCCGTTTTTGCACTGCATCAGCATTTTTTGAATGGGTCCGCAATCCGGAAGGTCCGGTGCGTAACGGAGGCACAGTAGCACTACGGAGCGCTTCCGCAGGGTTTCTCTCCGTGCATGCACTACTTCTTTGCTGTGAGGACAGATCATGGACCCATTCAAGTTGATTGGGCCTGGATCCATCTGTGGAATTCGAGCAGAATGTAGATTGGCCCCACTTAAAGGGGTATGTTTGATGGAGGGGGTCCTACCTCTGGAAACCCCATGAGAATGAGAACTCTGTACCCCATGGGGCTCCCTGAGATGAATGGAGAGGTCGGTCAGGCATGCTCTCAGCTCTGTTCATTTCTGTGGGAGTTCTGGAGATGGCTGAGCAGGGTGGCTCAGTGGTTAGCACTGGTATTCTGCAGCACTGGGGTCCTAGGTCGGAGTCTGACCAAGAACATCTGCATGGAGTTTGTATGTTCTCCTCCCGCTCTCCAAAGACAGACTGATGGGGAACAGATTGTGAGCTCTGCTGGGGACAGCAAGCGATGATGTCTGCAAAGCGCTGTGGAGTAAGTCAGCGCTATATACGTGAGGAAAATAAATAAGACCCCACCGATCTACATTGTTTTTGTTTTTTCTCAGGCCCATTGATTTGAATAGGTGAGTCTACCATGAAAATCGGGCCATGATACCACATACTGTGCCTTTTTAGCTTAACGAACTTGAGACCGTCAGACGTGAATTGTCCCACTCGCTATACAGGCCAGCGACAGAACCCGGAAGCATCGCTCATCTGAACGAGGCCTAAGGAGGATTCGGTTGAATGACGTCTCTATGGAGTCACTCATCTGGTTTGGAGCCTTCATCGCAGATTCGGCCAAAAAAGCCGGACCAAAGAGTAGGCTCTCTGGCGGAAAGCCAGTGGACCTCGTCATAGTCAGTTGGGCCCCTATAGTGCTGTTTGTGCTCTGTGGGTCCACTGCTATCTTCACTGTGCTTCAGTCTCTGCATGTAACAGGGATGGGGGGGTTCACATGTGCCGCTGCAGCCAATGACTGGCTTCATTGGTAATGTATCGCCAAGCGGCACGTCATTGTAGTCACATTCTTCTTGGGGACACGTCACTGGAGAGCCCAATGAAGGGCTGCAGCGGTGCACCAGGCATCAGGCGAGACGTCACATTTCCAGTCCACAGGGGACAGGACCCTCATCGCTGGGATAGGGCACTAGTGACTAGGTAAGTGGCTTTTTATCTTTATTCAACTTGTCTGAATTTATTTATTTATTTTTTATATATAAAAAATGTGCTTTACCTTCCTGCACTCGCCTCGGTCCAGCGCCGGTTCTCTGGGCTGCAGCAGTGACGTTCCGTGTACACCGTCATAAGAGGGGCATCCTTGCTTTTACCCACCTCTGATAGCCACCCGATATGAGCAGCTTCCGGTTTTGTGGACGGGAGATGTCGGTGTATTACAAGACCAGCCATTTATCTCTATAAGTACTGATACAGCTCCCTGCAGTGGGAAGGTCTGGACGGCCTCTGCTTTCCCAGCACCGTCTGCTGTGTGCCAGGGAGTGAGGCAGCGCTTTGGTTAGGGTTGTCTCTCATCAGATAAGCCTTTTAAATGGATTAAAAACCTCTACAGGCCTAATACTTACAGCTGAGGGTTTGCTACAATGGTACACAGTATACCAGTGCTGGCAAAATGTATTGGTCTGGAAGGAGCATTGGATACAACTGCAACTTTGTGGCGAGAAACATAAGGAGGAATTTATTAATGCTGGCTTTTCTCAATGTTGTTGTGTGGCCGGACGCTGACAGCAGCCAGGTGTAGGTTTGTGGTGGAACTTACATAAGTTTTCTGGAGCCAGTAATATTAAAGGGGTTCTCCAATGTCTAAAACATGTCCCCCAAATGCCCTCATACCTGCTGCTTCTTTCTGTCGTGCAGATCAAAACATCAGGCCACAACTGGGATGAGCCTCCCTAGCGTCACCTGCAATGCTAGGAAGTCTCGTCCCCATCGTGGCCTGCCAATGGCTGCTACTATCTAACTTTTATAATATGCTAATTGGCCTCTAGGTGCGGGGGGGGGGGGGGGGGGGCGCGTTGTCCCTCCTCCTAGAGGCTTCGTTCTCCCACCTTTGTCGCCTCCCTCAAAGTCCTGATTCACAGGGCCAGGCAGGTCTCATATCTGTCTGCCAGCCCTGTGCTCTGGTGCCGCTCTTGCGCCGTTCAGTATTCGGCGCAGGTGCGGTGCAGAAGCTGGCAGCCTGCGAGCGTCTTTCCCTAACCGCGCCTGCGCCGACCTACTAGGTCAACATGACCTACTCTTGTCCGTTTTTTGGGGACAAGGATAGGCATTAATACAGGGAGTGCAGAAACAAAACAAAAACAAATCGGCCTTTCTTACCTTGGCCATGTCTCTGAGTATTGCACACCTTGTGCTTTTGGGCACTCCAGTGATGTTGCAGCTCTGAAATATGGCCAAACTGGTGGCAAGTGGCATCTTGGCAGCTGCACGCTTGACTTTTCTCAGTTCATGGGCAGTTATTTTGCGCCTTGGTTTTTCCACACGCTTCTTGCGACCCTGTTGACTATTTTGAATGAAACGCTTGATTGTTCGATGATCACGCTTCAGAAGCTTTGCAATTTTAAGAGTGCTGCATCCCTCTGCAAGATATCTCACTATTTTTGACTTTTCTGAGCCTGTCAAGTCCTTCTTTTGACCCATTTTGCCAAAGGAAAGGAAGTTGCCTAATAATTATGCACACCTGATATAGGGTGTTGATGTCATTAGACCACACCCCTTCTCATTACAGAGATGCACATCACCTAATATGCTTAATTGGTAGTAGGCTTTCAAGCCTATACAGCTTGGAGTAAGACAACATGCATAAAGAGGATGATGTGGTCAAAATACTCATTTGCCTAATAATTCTGCACTCCCTGTACAATGGATCTGCATAAAAACAAAAAACAAACAAAACGGATGCAACACGGACCTCATCCGTGCTGAGATCACAGCTATCTGAATGGCAGAGGACCACTTTAACCCCTCATATCACAGCATTATCTGCTCTACATCGAGAGATATAGCTGTTAGAAATTGAGTCGGGAGTAAGGGTTGAAAGTGAAAGCGGGAGACAATGCTGTAATCCTGGCCTTGTTTTAAAGCATATATTGTCAGCTTTCAAATAGAGATGAGCGAACTTCTGTTTTAAGTTCGGCGTCTAAAGTTCGGCTTCCGGTTAGCGGAGAATCCCGATCTGGAACCGGATATGGATTCCGACTTCCGTTGTGGTCCGTGGTAGCGGAATCAATAATCGGCCATTATTGATTCCGCTACCACGGACCACAACGGAAGTCGGAATCCATATCCGGTTCCAGATCGGGATTCTCCGCTAACCGGAAGCCGAACTTTAGACGCCGAACTTAAAACAGAAGTTCGCTCATCTCTACTTTCAAACAAGAACAGGCTCACATCCCTAGCTGCTATCCAGCCCAAGATATGAGGTGTTAAAGCAGCCGCCCTTCAGCTGGCTGTGATCTCTGCTAACCTGGAGGAGGGGTGGGGGCAGTGGGGGAGCTGCTAGGTTGCACAGAGGAGTTAAAATATATATAAATTTGGCATCATCGTAATCTTTCTGACCTACAGAATAAAGATATGTTATTTATACCACACAGTGAACGCTGTAAAAATAAACCCCACAAAATGTTAAATTTGGTATTTTTGTTTTTTTGTTTTAAATTTAAAATTAAATTTTTTATTTATTTTTTCATACCCCCAAATAATGGAATAAGAAGTTATTTAATACAATACATGAACCCAAGAAGGGTAAAAGGGGTTGTGTCATCCCAGACATTGGTGGCATATCACTAGGATATGTCACCAGTGTCAGATAGGGGCAGGTCTCGTTCTCCAGAACGGGGCCCCCAAAATGATGAGGAGTGCACCATGCATGTGCAGCCGCCTCTCCTTTCACTTCTATAGGAGTTCTGATCATATCCGATCAAGCGTGTGCGGCTATTTTCTGAACTCCCATAGAAGTGAATGGAGGGTGCACTGTGCCACCTCTCCGTTCATTTCTATGGGACTGCCGGAAATAGCCAAGCCAGTTTTCGTCTCTTTTCAAAACTCCCATAGAAGTGAATGGAAGGTGGCCATGCTTGCACCGTACGTTCTCCTTCAGTTTGGGGGACCCGTTCTGCAGAAAGGAGCAGGTCCCAGAGCTGGGATCCTTACCCAACGTTGGTGGCATGTCCTAGCAGTATACTACCAATGTCTGAGGTGAGACAACCCCTTCAAAAAAAAACTACAACTTGTCAGGCAAAGGGAAAAAAATAAAATAAAAAAAAGGTATGAAGACTGGAACACGGAGAGGTTAACCTGAGTTGTTCGCCAACTAAATTTACTTCAGACATAAATTCAAAATCTACAATTAAAAATTGACATTTTCAGGAGGGTTGTTCCAATTTTAATTTGACTGTTGGGAGGTAAAGGGCTTGTCTGGTTTTCTGATGTTGATGACCTATCCTCAGGATATTTCATGAGTATCAAATTGGTGGGGGTCCGACACCTGGGGTTGCAGTGCACATCATCAACATTGTAGCGTCGGTGCGGGATAATTACATGCGCTCTGTCCCATTCGCTTGTCAGCAGTTATCAGCTAAACACTGAATACAGCGCAGCGCTCGCATGAGTGCTCTGTCCACTTCCAACAGCTAATGGGCATCGGGAGGGGGCCTGAAGATAAGTCGTCAGTTTTGGAAAACTGGACAGGCCCTTTAAATGTGTTGGCACTGAAAGCCCCCCCACTTTTTAGTAAAGTGGAGAACATCATGTAAATCGGGTGGCGGTTTCCACACTTTCTGGTATAGATGCTTTAAAGGGCATCTGTCAGCAGATTTGTACCTATGACACTGGCTGACCTGTTACATGTGCGCTTGGCAGCTGAAGGCATCTGTGTTGGTCCCATGTTCATATGTGCCCGCATTGCTGAGAAAAATGTTTTAATATATGCAAATAAGCCTCTAGGAGCAACGGGGGCGTTACCATTACACCTAGAGGCTCTGCTCTCTCTGCAACTGCTGCGCCCTCTGCACTTTGACAGGGTCAGGTGTGATGACGTTTACACTGCATGGTCCTGTCAAAGTGCAGCAGTTGCAGAGAGCAGAGCCTCTAGGTGTAATGGCAACACCCCCATTGCTCTTAGAGACTCAATTGCACATATTAAAACATCATCTTTCTCAGCAATGCCGGCACATATGAACATGGGACCAACACAGATGCCTTCAGCTGCCAAGCGCACATTTAACAGGTCAGCCAGCGTCATAGGTACAAATCTGCTGACAGATGCCCTTTAAATCTCCATCATTGCCTACTCGTTTTATAGGGACTTGCAGGAACCACGTGGCACAGGTACTGGAAAGCATGGACTCCCTTGTGCTTGCTAGCGCCCACATCACGCTGTACATTCCTGTGTATGTAGCAGGAGATGCTCTCCGCCACATCGGGGAATGGATGGCACGGCATCGTTCTCCCTCAACCCTAACCTCCAGGCTGGTGAGTGCAGACCACAGTGTTCCCAGTTTAAAGGGGAGCTTGAGCAAATGGCATTAATCGTGTAGAGAAAGCTAATACAAGGCACTTTGTAATGTATTGTGATTGTCCATATTGTCTCCTTTTCTGGCTGGATTAATTTTTCCATTACATTATACACTGCTCATTTCCATGGTTACAAAGCACCCTGCTATCCATCTGTGGTGGTCATGCTTGCACACTATAGGGAAAAGTGCAGGCCAGGAGTGCACGTAGGCTGGTGTTTTTACCTATAGTGTGCAAGCACGTCCACCGCTGCTGGATTGCAGGGTGGTTGTAACCATGGATACAAGCTGTGTATAATGTGATGGAAAATTGAATCCAGCCAGCAAACGTATGGACAATCGCAATACATTAGTAAGTGCCTTGTATTAACTTATTATGTGTTCTTGCATAGCAAGACCACATACTATTATCTCACATATATATTATTATTATAGCCAAATTTGCCACCCTAACTCCTCCCACAGTTTTTACACTACATAGACAAAAATTTACCAAAACGTGCAGATTGTACCCGATCGGATTGCTATTACTTTGTGGAGCGATCCCACCCCCGGGGCCCCCGTGGCGAGCCCCGGAAGCCCCCTTTTTTCCCATAGACTTTGACAGGGTAAATTTTCAAATCGCTCCCACTCGCCAGGCTTTGACGCTAAAGTCACCAAACTTGGGTCACTTAGTCATGGAGTCAACCCGAAAATTTTGGGCACATTTCGGGGACCCCAAAAAGTGGGCGGGGCCATACAGAACCAATCAAAATCTCCCCATTGACTTTAATGAGAACTTCAAATTGCTACTCCTCCCACATTTTTAGGAGTACAAATTCCAGACTTTGCAGACTTGGTCGGCACCCACCCGAGTACCTTGCTTTTGCTTTGTTACCCGATCCCACCCTCCGGGCCCCTGGGACAGGGCCCCCAAAATCCATGTTTTTCCCATTGACTTTGACAGGGACAATTTTCAAATCGCTCCCAGTCGCACAGATTTTAAACTAAAGTCACCAAACTTGGGTCACTTAGTCATGGGGTCAACCTGAAAATTTCTGTCACATTTTGGGGGACATTAAAAAGTGGGCGGAGCTACAAACCACCAATCAGATTTTCCCTATTGACTTCAATGAGAAACTTTTAAATTGCTGTCATTCTTACAGTATTTAAGCCAGAATACCCAAACTAGGCACCGTAGGTCATTGGGTGACTGGGGTCAAAAAAAATTAAAAAGTGGGCGGGGTCTACAACGGCCAATCAAATTTCAGCCATTTGTTTAAATGGGAAAAATTCAAACTGCCGCTGCTCTTAGACTGTTAATGGCAGGGTTCCCGAAACTTGGCACAGTTGGTCACTGGAGGACTGTGCCAATGTATATCTCATTTTGGGGATGCTAAAAAGTGGGCGGAGCCACAAACAACCAATCAGATTTTCCCTATTGACTTCAATAAGAAACCTTTAAACAGCTGTCATTCTCACAGCACCCAAACTCGGCAGGGTGGGTCAGTGTGAGACAAAGGTCAAAATTTATAAAAGTGGGCGGAGTCTACACTCCACCCAGTTACTCCGCCCACTCCAGTTGTAAGCTACTGGTGGAGGCAAGAACACATCACACAATTTCCCCAGAAATTGTACCTTTTCTAGTATATTTATATAATCTCTATCTTAGTGTGCCATGCTGTCATCCAACCACATGGTGGCAGTATTTCAGCTACAAACAGACACCGGGCATGCTAAGACATGTGTATTAGATGACCAGTGTGCCATTTGGGTGGAAATCCTCTTTGAAGTGTACTTGCACTGAACAAAAATATAAATGCAACACTTTTGGTTTTGCTCCCATTTTGCATGACCTGAACTCAAAGATCTGAAACATTTTCTACATACACAAAAGACCCATTACTCTCAAATATTGTTCACAAATCTGTCTAAATCTGTGTTAGTGAGCACTTCTCCTTTGCTGAGATAATCCATCCCACCTGACAGGTGTGGCATATCAATGTGCTGGTTAGACAGCATGAATATTGCACAGGTGTGCCTTAGGCCCCTTGCAGAAGAGCGTGTCCGTATGCGTTGTAAGAAAATGCGTGATTTTTCATCGCGAGTGCAAAACATTGTAATGCGTTTTGCACGCCCGTGAGAAAAATCGGCATGTTCGGTACCCAAACCCGAACTTCTTCACAGAAGTTCGGGTTTAGGTTCGGTGTTGTGTAGACTGTTTGTTTTATTTTCCCTTCTAAGCCCGGCTTCTCTTCTTTCTTCTTCTTTGAGGAATAGGACCTTTGATGTCACTGTGCTCATCACATGGTGCTCATCACATGGTCCATCATATGATCCATCACCATGGTGATGGATCATGCGATGGACCATGTGATGAGCGCAGTGACGTCATCAAAGGTCCTTTTCCTGTGCACAGCAAAGATGAAGACAGAAGAGAAACCGGGCTGCGTGAGCAAGTGGATTAAGGTGAGTTAAATTTTTATTTTATTTTTTAACCCCTCCAGCGCTATTGTACTATGCATTCTGTATTAAGAATACTATTATTTTCCCTTATAACCATGTTATAAGGGAAAATAATAATGATCGGGTCTCCATCCCGATAGTCTCCTAGTAACCGTGCGTGAAAATCGCACCGCATCTGCACTTGCTTGCGGATGCTTGCGATTTTCACGCAGCCCCATTCACTTCTATGGGGCCTGCGTTGCGTGAAAAACGCAGAATATAGAACATGCTGCGATTTTCATGCAACGCACAAGTGATGCGTGAAAACCAACGCTCATGTGCACAGCCCCATAGAATTGAATGAGTCCGGATTCAGTGCGGGTGCAATGCTTTCACCTCACGCATTGCACCCGCGCGGAAATCTCGCCCGTGTGAAAGTGGCCTTAGACTGCCCACAATAAAAGTCCACTCTGAAATGTGCAGTTTGATCACACAGCACAATGCCACAGATGTTGCAACGTTTGAGGAAGTGTGCAGTTGGCATGCCGACTGCAGGAATGTCTACCAGAGCCGTTGCCTGTGTAATGAATGTTCATTTCTCTACCATAAGCCGTCTCCAAAGGCGTTTCAGAGAATTTGGCAGTAGATCCAACCGGCCTCACAACCGCAGACCACGTGTAACCACACCAGCCCAGGACCTCCACATCCAGCATGTTCACCTCCATGATCGTCTGAGACCAGCCACCCGGACAGCTGCAGCAACAATCCATTTGCATAACCAAAGAATTTCTGCACAAACTGTCAGAAACAGTCTTAGGGAAGCTCATCTGCATGCTCATCGTCCTCATCGGGGTCTGGACCTGACTGCAGTTCGTCGTCGTAACCAACTTGAGTGGGCAAATGCTCACATTCGATGGCGTCTGGTGCGTTGGAGAGGCGTTCTGTTCACGGATGAGTCCCGGTTTTCACTGTTCAGGGCAGATGGCAGACAGCGTGTGGGTGAGCAGTTTGCGGACGTTAATGTTGTGGATAGAGTGGCCCATGGTGGCGGTGGGGTTATGGTGTGGGCAGGCCTATGTTATGGACAACGAACACAGGTGCATTTTATTGATTGCATTTTGAATGCACCGAGATACCGTGACGAGATCCTGAGGCCCATTGTTGTGCCATTCATCCACTACCATTGCAGCATGATAATGCATGGCCCCATATTGCAAGGATCTGTACACAATTTCTGGAAGCTGAAAATATCCAGATTCTTGCATGGCCAGCATACTCACCGGACATGTCGCCCATAGAGCATATTTGGGATGTTCTGGATCGGCGTATACGACAGCGACGGCGTGTTCCAGAGGCAAATGGTGGTCACACCAGTAAGGCAAAACTGCACATTTCAGAGTGGCCTTTTATTGTGGGCAGTCTAAGGCACACCTGTGCAATATTCATGCTGTCTAATCAGCATCTTGATATGCCACACCTGTGAGGTGGGATGGATTATCTCGGCAAAGGAGAAGTGCTCACTAACACAGATTTATGAACCATATTTGAGTAATGGGTCTTTTGTGTATGTAGAAAATGTTTCAGATCTTTGAGTTCAGCTCATGCAAAATGGGAGCAAAACCAATAGTGTTGCGTTTATAATTTTGGTCAGTGTATGTTTGTTTTGGTGTTTTTCTTTTGTTTTTTTGTTTTTTCCCTTCTTCCCCTAAATGGGTCCATAATGTGCTGATTCATTTTATAATATATCTTCATAGGGGTCGGCCATTTTGATTAAGACACACAAATGAAATTCCTAAGGATCACAGTGTAAGTTACATGACAAACTACCCAGTGGTAGCTCCACAAAATAGCTTGGTGGCTAAATTAGTCTTATGGCTAGGGAAAATCACATTGCTGTCTCCCCTTGGGCCCCATGCACACTGCAGATCTGTACGCACAAATCTTTTAGGGCCACGGTGCAGGTTCACATCTTCGGAGTATGCAGCGCTATTTTATTTTCAGTAAAGTGACGCACACCATGACTGAACTTAAGACCCCAATGTAAGTCAGTGGGGTCCACCTGACACTGCTGGGCATTTTTGGTTTTCTGTTCCTGGTGATGCAGCAGAAATTTGGAAGTGATCAGCACAAATGTGAACAAATTTGCTAACATAAGAATATTTTTATTGTGAAAACCATTTTTTTTAATTACAGTTTATATTCCTAGGGTACATTTCCTTAAAAGTGGTGGTCCCACAAAAAATATTCAGCAGTTTTCAAACCAGCACCTGGATCTGGATACTTTTGTAATTATTACAAGTTTAGTTTAGCCAGTGAGTTTTTCAATAAAATGTATCTGTATAGCGCCACCTGCTATTTTAGTTTTTTCGTATATATTATTATTTTATTTTTTTCCATTTAACTGAGGTGGCCACACATGCTCAGTTCCTTCCTTCAACTGTGTCTTGAGCTGTGATAGGGAGAGTGCTGCTGCAGAAAAGAGACACCCCAGCTTGATTATAAATCTAGCAGAGCAATGAATGGGGAGATCTCTGGACCCATGTGAGGTACAGGGCTGCTTCTAGCTTTGGTAGAAAGAGGTTGTCATGTCCTATATGATGTCTGATTTTAATTTTTTTACATTAATCATGGGATAACCCCTTTTTAAGGCGCTGTCCTGTTAAGACAAATACTTAAAGTGCCTTATACACACGGCACGTATTACACGTCAAACTTTTGACAAATTCCACACATTATACGTGCATATTTTGGTGTGGATTTGGCATAGAAAAGCAGAGAATTCCGATTGGAAAACCCACATATGATACATTGCTGTGTGCATGTGACCTAAGGGTTCAGATCTGCCAATAAAATTGCAGCTGCTACAGAATGGCAAGATTTTGTATTTAAAGGGATTCTCTGGGATTTTCATATTGATGCCCTGTCCTCAGGATAGGCCAACATGAGGCCGGCAGGGATCTGACTCCCGGGACCCCGTATGAAGAGGCTTCGGCGCTCTGTGAGAACCATTTGATGTCATGCTCCTCATTCACATGACCGAGGTGCAGCTCAGACCCACTCAAGGGATTGAGACTGAGCTGCAATACCAAGCACAACCTCTATATTATGTGCATAGCTGTGCTTTGGAGACGGCGCTCATTCAGCCTCCTCAAATGGCTGATATGTGGGCGGGGGGGGGGACCAGGTGTTAGACTCCTGACAAACTCAAATTGATGATTTGTCCTGAGGATAGGTCATCAAGTTTTAGTGATTAATTTTTTTATTTAAATAAACTATAATCTAAGAATATTGGGTCAAAAAATACTCATTTCTGATGGAGTATCTCTTTATCATGGGAGCCTATGGGTGATGAATGCCACAATGTCCCTATAAATTGGCATACCTCCAGTGTGATAGATCCTACCTTCTGTAGCTTCAGATTTCACATGCAGATCGTCTAGTCGTGTCCACTCGGCCCTGAAAGCAGCTCCGCGTTCTTCTCGGTGGTTAATTCTATTAATTCCTTTTCATTTTTTGATGACTATAAAAGCTTGGTGATAAAATATTACTTTAGCTGGGACCCGGCTATTTGCATGGATAACAAGAAATCTGTTTTCTTTTAATTTCTGACATTTATATAATTTAATAACCATAAATTTAATATGAATCCTATTAGTCTCTGACTTTTCCCTTTGCATTTAAGGTGCTACCAAGTACACGGATAAAGATAATGGGGGAATGCTGGTGTGGTCTCCTTTTCACAGTATACCTGATCTGAAGTGTAAGTACTGAAGCATCCTAGTATTGCCAATACCTGTGCATTGTGTGATCTCAAATGCAGCGCCTGGGAACGGAGAAGCTGTGAAACACAAGACCTAAAATAACTCTAGGGCTCGGTTCACACAGCGCATTTTGCATGAAGTGCAACGCTGCCTCTCACTGGAGACAGTGCTGACGACAGTGGAATTGGCACCAAAAGTTGCATGCTATAAACTGTGTGAACAGGGTCTAAGGGGCATGCTGGTAATAAATAGCAGTGAAACGGTGTCCCATGTCTTCTGTATGAATGGAGCGGCAGTCGAGCATGTTCCTTGCCTCTCCATACGCTGGTGGGGATAGCTGAGTGCATTGCGCGGCTATCTCTGTCAGCCCCTTAGACTCGGAGTGGAGTGGCGCATGCTCAACCACTGTGACAATCTGGCATACTGCATGCAGTACTTTAGTCCTACTGCCTCTCGGCGTGCACTGCCGCCGGAACTTCGCCCCCGCCCCCATTATAGTCAATGGGGACGTAGCGGCAGTCCGGGGGCCCACGTGAACTAGCGGCAGGACAGATCCGGAATGGCCTGCTGGAGTCCCCCGAGTACTTTGTGAAGGATCTCGGACCAAAATGGCTAAAACGGATTCTCAGAATAAAGGACCCGTTTTTTGTTTTCTGTTCTTCTGACGGATCAGAAGAACAGAAAACGAAACTGTGATGTGAACCCGGCCTAAAGAGCTGCAAGGACTCTGCGCCTCTCTACAGACTCCTGCACACTTTTTTCATATTCTTGTGGTTGAACTGAAACTGCACAATTAGTTGGTATATACATACACTCCTCTGTAAAAATCTGCTCCTCTTTTATTACAGTGGACGAATACATTGCTATAGCAAAAGAAAAGCATGGCTACAACGTGGAACAGGTACGCTTTGTATTAATCCTAAAATAATTCTGTTAGATCTGCACAACGGTTACGGGGAATCCAGATTTGTAGAAGTGACCAGCAGAGGATAGAACTGCAACACCATTACAGAAAGAACCCTGCATGAAAGAGGCAGAGGGGCACAGGAACACCGTGACCACTATGTGCCTTGATTTCAGAATCTGAGCTGCCTGCCCTAAAACGGCCACAAGATTGCAATGGTAAATAATGAACATTAGGTTTCTATAGTAAATCTCCACATATGAACATTGCCTAAGAGGGGGATGGAGGAGGCCGAGGGCGTGTGAGTTGGAAATTATAGGTGCACATTAAGTACTGTAACAACCGTTACAGCCTGCCCACATGAAGTTTTTTGGCGCAAATTTTTGCGACTTTTTCCATGCAAAATCATTGCTAAAAAACTCTTCCAAACAGCCTCCCATTTATTTCAATGAGAAGCAGCACTCTGCTCCAAAAACCACAAGCAGAAATGCAGATTTGCATTGAAGTATACTCTCCCGCAACATTTGTTGTGCGACAATTTTTATAATAGTAGTCTATGTTGTCGCACTGCGACAGTCGCAGAAAAATACATCAGTCGCAGCATATCGCAGTGCGACACCATAGTCTACCATTATAAAAATTGTTGCGCGACATTGGTGCGACAAATGTTGTCGTGTAGACCTAGCCTTACCGAACCCTGTGAGAAAATGACAGGTTCAGAAGTATAACTTTTTTAGTAAAATTAAACTACAGTAAGGAGGTTTATACCAATGGTGGTCAATCTGCCATTGTGTGGGGACCTCCGATGTGGCCTTTGACTACATCACAGCTGTAGGCACATACAGATTTTTATTTTTACACAGGGGTAGTTGTGCCCTACAAATATTTTACTTGGCTAAAAACTGTTTGGATGGAGATAAGAGGATCTTACTTTATCCAGTTCTTGTTTTTGACAGAATGTATATGGACGAAATGTAGTCATGTGAGAGGACCATTCATAGACATAAGTGCCCCCAGTACAGAGGAGCTCTTCTGTACTGGGCAGAGCGTTTCTACACGGACAGACATGTCTAGTATTCTGGGGAAGGCAGCGGCACCATATGAAATTGCTTTCCCCTTGGAGGGCCCTATAGAAGGACATGTGGACCCATGCATCACTGGTCTATACATTACATGCTCTTTGCTAAAAGGAAAACCTGAAGGATACAGACTTGTGTAATGATGGAGCGTGTGTCTATGTGTGTATGAATGTATGTAAAGTAAGTGTGCTTCTTCTCTCAAGGCTCTTGGCATGCTGTTTTGGCACAAACACAACATCGAGAAATCACTTGCTGATTTGCCCAATTTTACCCCCTTCCCCGATGAGTGGACGGTTGAAGATAAGGTCCTGTTTGAACAAGCGTTTAGTTTTCATGGGAAAAGCTTCCATAGAATTCAGCAAATGGTGAGATATTGTGTGCTGCTGTACTGAGATCCTGTGTCGTCGCTCTCTTCTGCCATTATTCCATACCGTCCGCTTTATAGAGCCGCAACTATTGGTTTGCCTTCAAGCCAGTTTTTGTTCTGGCATTTTTATTTAGTTGTTTTTTTCCGGCATTCCTTCCAAGAGCCATAACTTTTTTTATTTTTCTATTCACGTAGACATGTGAGGTCTTGTATTGAAATGGGGAAATAATTTGTTGTGGGGTGAAATTGACACAAAAAACCAAAAACCTTGAGTCGCCATGTGTTTATTTAAAAAAATAAAAATAAATTTCCCCTGGGGGAGGGGGTATTTTTACGGTTCTCACTGGCTTCTAAAAAGGACATGACAACCTTATTCTGCAGGTCAGTATGATTTCGGACATAATACATTTATATAATTTTTATTATGGTTTTACTACTTTTGGGGAGAACATTTTTCTTTGCATTGCATATTTTTAGCACCCATACATTACACTTTTTTTTTTTCTCAAGTGAATACAAAGGAGCCATCCCATTAAAAGGAATGGGACTGCAGAGTTTTTAACTACACTGCTCACTGCCGCATTTTCAACGGTGACCAGGTAAAGTGTGAAGAGAAGGCAGTTTGCTCATATAAGCGGTTCTCTTTAAACAGCTGATCGGAGGGGAAGTCGGGGTGGGGGGTGCCGGGAGGTTCTTCAAACAGCTGATTGGTGGGGGTGCTGGGAGTCAGCCCCCCCAATTTAATATTGGTGACCTATGGTGAGCAGGCTTGGCTTGTGAGTCTGTTCCGTAGGTCTGCTGCACACAGATTATGTACATGTACATAATTTTGCATTAAGAGCTTAAAAGGTTACAGACAGTCAAAATTTTATGTCTGACCTTTGAAAGCAAGGCGCCCCAAATAATGCCACAGAGCATCGGATCCCTATTAACTATATTGGGATCTGACCAGTATCCAGCCGCTTTCCAGCATAAATGGCGGCTTTTGGCTGGACAAAAAGATTTCACAACGCAGATAAGAACGTAGCCTTATCTGGCTAGAAAGTTGAACTTGATCAGCATATGTGCTGTAGAGTATGTTGTATTCTGCAGATTTGTATATTTCTGTGTATATATTTACAGTTTCCTAAATTAATATAATGGATTTAGCTTCCAGATAAGACCATAGCAAGTCTGGTAAAATACTACTACTCCTGGAAAAAAACCCGTTCTCGGACAAGTTTGATGGATCGGCAAGCAAGGAAGTTGGCCAGTAAAAATAACCACAGAGAAAGGTATTGTGCTTTACCATACAGTATTTGTAGGGTTTTGTAGCTATTTGGTTTTGTTGTGTGTGTGTGTGTGTGTGTGTTTTTTTTTTTTTTTTTTTTTTTTTTTAATTCCCATCAATTCTGTTAGTCACTGGATCGACCGCCCCCGGTCTACATATAAAAAAAGCAGAGATTAAAGTGAATAAAATAAGAGTTATACTGAATCCATCCCTACACACTTGTATATCAATCTGCTCAGCTCCTCCTGCTCCACAACATGCTTGCACTATTAGGCCCCTTTCACACGAGCGTGATGGATAAGGTCCGGATGCGTTCAGGGTGCATTCAGGAAAACTTCCACCATTTCGCAAGCAATTCCAGTCAGTTTTGTCTGCGATTGTGTTAATTTTTTTTTGCGCGGGTGAAATGCGCATTGATGCGTTTTTCACGTGCGTGATAAACTGAAGGTTTACAAACAACATCTCTTAGCATTCATCAGTGGAAAAACTATTTGCGGACCGCACAACACACAATGGTCTTGTGCATGTAGCCTTAAACTTGGCTGCAAAATCTATCCAGTAATTACTTCAATTATAGCAAAATAATAGTCACTGGTGAATATAGTTTCCCATCATATGTACATTTAAACAAAAGTGTAGGAAGTCTACAAATTCAAGATATTGGGATTAGTGTCTCTGAGTAGCTGTGCAAGCACAGAGGATCTGCTGCTACCTGAGCAGCGCAGATGCCAACGGTGTATGTGCTGCTCACATCTGGGTAAACCCGGAAGCGGAGCTGCGCATGCTCAGTCATCATCTGCACTGCTTAGGTGGTAGCAGCAGCAGATCCTCTGTGCTTGCACAGCTACTCGGAGCAACGGAGCAGGAATGAAATTGACAGTGCCAGGAGTGATGAGAGCTGCTCTTTGGAGAAGCTCCCCACTCTGGATGATGGAAGGGGGGTCCAAGCTAGCTCCTTCTATGATAATTCATTTGAAATCACTGGATGTATCTGTAGCCTATAATGAGCATACAGCTGGTCCCCGTTCACAAAAATTATACATTGCGTACATCTGGGCTCTATGTCCTGTGTATATATTGGGAGAAGATTTTGTTCCGCATATACACTGGGTAACAGAGCCTTTATGCTTTGCTATGACGCCCATCAGCCATTACAGTAAAACCACTGACTGGAGGATTGCATGACCCCAATTCTCATTGCAATGGCAAGTGAACTGTGGATTAGTTGGAAGCAGGAAAAATGGGAGAATAGAGCAGCTTTGAAAAGGACCAGATGACTGGGTCTCAAAAACGGAAGGTCTTATGGGATGTTCCTGGTGGACAGAGGTTAGTGCCTGCCAGTGTGGTCCAGTAATGGTCAACTGGTGAACCAGCAACAGGTACATGGGCGCCCAAGGCTCATTATTTTATGTGGGGGAGTCAAGGCTTGCCCGTCTGGTCCGATCCCACAGAAAGAGATACTGCAGCTGAAATTGCAGAAGTTACTGCTGGATATGAATCGCCTTTTCTTTTACATGGTATGGGCAGCTAGGTGTGTGCGCATCGCTTTCCTGGGGACGAGATGGCACCATGGGAAGATTACAAGCTGGCGGAGGCAGTGTGATACTCTGGGCAGTGTTCTGCTGGGAAACTTTGGATCCTGACGTGGATTTGACCCGTACCACCTACCTGAACACTGTACAGATCAAGTACACTCGTTTATGGCAGCGGTATTCTCTATGGTTATCGAAAATTAAAGGATCTACTGCTAACATCTTAATACCAGATGCCACGGGACATCGTTCGAGGTCTTGTGGAGTCCATGCCTCGGCATGTAGGGCCTAGAAGTCTGCTCACCCAGATTAAGGCGTTCTCTCCCCAAGGGGAGAGAGCACCCCCCAAATTGACGTGTCAGAGCGGAGTGGGAGCCTACATAATATCAGCCAGGTGCTTCTAATTGGTGTATGTGCAGATGATGAGTACAACTTGAACATGTTCACACTTTGCAGATTCTTTAAAAAATTTCCCTTTTGAATGCAGATTTGTCATGGGTTTCACTTTCTTCACTTACAATCAGCAGCATACCCTATTTATACATTTTTAAAACCGGCCCACTTGCTTTGTACAGCTGTATCTTATACTTTGTTCACAATGAGTCAGATTTATTTATTTATTTTCAATGATTTTGTGTTTGCATTCAGCGATGAGGACCTTGAGGAAAGTCATCCTCCAAAGGATGGAAATGACAGTGATTATGACCCTAAAAAAGAAGCAAAAAAAGAGGTGCGTAATGCCCTGTACTGTATGTGTGATATCTGATTGAATTATCCAATGAGAAAATATCATTAAATGTATGATCGCTTGTGGTCCGGATGCTAGAATCCTCATGATCACTATAATGTGGATCAGGATCTCCCCCCCCCCACCTACCTCATTATTGCACAACCTCGTTATTGCAGACTTAGGCTACTTTCACACTAGCGTTCGATCGGATCCGTTCTGAACGGATCCGATCATAATAATGCAGACGGAGGCTCCGTTCAGTACGGATCCGTCTGCATTATTTTAGCATATAACAGCTAAGTGTGAAAATAGCCTCGTACGGATCCGTCCAGACTTTCAATGTAAAGTCAATGGGGGACGGATCCGCCTGAAGATTGAGCCATATTGTGGCATCTTCAAACGGATCCGTCCCCATTGACTTACATTGTAAGTCTGGACGGATCCGCACGCCTCCGCACGGCCAGGCGGACACCCGAACGCTGCAAGCAGCGTTCAGCTGTCCGCCTGTCCGTGCGGAGGCGAGCGGAGCGGAGGCTGAACGCCGCCAGACTGATGCAGTCTGAGCGGATCCCTCCATTCAGACTGCATCAGGGCTGGACGGCTGCGTTCGGGTCCGCTCGTGAGCCCCTTCAAACGGAGCTCACGAGCGGACCGACGAACGCTAGTGTGAAAGTAGCCTTACTTCACGTGCTTGATCTTTATATTTATTTATTTTTTTTCTTATTTTTGGGCGTCTGATGGAGCCTAGAAGGTCTAATTTTTGGGGCCTGATCTGAGGTGTGATGAAGAATGGGGGTCTGATGAAAAATAAATAAATAAATTATATATATATATATATATATATATATATATATATATATATATATATATATATATATATATATATATATATATATATATTTTTTTTTATTTTTTTTTTCTTATTTTCCTCCTCTAAATCCTAGGTGCCTCTAGACTGGATTACCACAACCACTTTATCCAATTAAAATTCTCCTCTGCCCTCATCACTGCCCTAGAATGAGGAATACACCCTTTAAAAGGCCATATAGGATTACCTGGGAGTACCGTCTGTTTTCAGATGGAAACCTTGAGTTAATGCACATTCCCAAATTATGTGTGATACTAATAAACCTGCTATTTGCCTTTTTTTTCAGGCCAGTGCAGATACCTGTATTCAGCCTGTAAAGGTTGCTCTTGGTAGAAGAGAATACCAAAGTTTACAGCATCGTCACCACTCCCAGAGGTCTAAATTTCGTCCTCCAAAGGGAATGTATATAATTAAGGATGACGTTGTAGCAGTGTCCTGTGGTCCGAACGCTGCCGGTACTATACTCCGTCAGTTGGATATGGAATTGATATCCTTGAAACGTCAGGTGGGCATTTTTGATTTATTAATGGTCTTTTCTTCTTCTTTTTTTTTTGGGTCCATTCATACGTCCGCAAAATGGGTCCGGATCTGTTCTGCAACGTTGCAGAACGGGTCCGGACCCATTCATTTTCAATGGGGCCGGAAAAGATGCGGACAGAACTCCCATTCCGCAAAAAAAATAGAACATGTCCTATCCTTGACCGCAGACATGGACAAGAAAAGGCATTTCTATTTAAAGTACCGTCCATATGTGGTCCGCAAAATGCGGAACACACCTGGCCCGATGTCCGTGTTTTGCGAACCGCAAAACGCTTGCGGACGTCTGAATGGACCCTTAGTCTGTAGAAAAGGCAGAGCGATCATGTGTAGCTGAACATCGCATGTCTGTTGCTTCCAGGACCACAGTCTCCATAGTTGGATTGTTAATTTTTAATATTTTCTGGGTGTTTCTAAGGGTACTTTCACAATAGCGGCAGGACGGATCCGACAGGCTGTTTACCCTGTCTGATCCGTCCTGCCGCTATTTTCGCCGGACCGCCACTCCGTCCCCATTGACTATAATGGGGATGGGGCGGAGCACGGCACTTCGCTGTGAGAGGCCGCCGAACTAAAGTCGGACATGCAGTACTTTTAGTCCGACGGCCTTTCGCCGTGCTGCGCCGGAGCTCCGCCCCCATCCCCATTATTGTCAATGAGGACGGAGCGGCGGCACAGCGAAATAGCGGCAGGACGGATCTGACAGGATGAACAGCCTGTCGGATCTGTCCTGCCGCTAGTGTGAAAGTAGCCTAAGTACTGGTGTCATAGAAATGGCTCCCCCTGGAACCCCTTTTTTTACAGCCTGCCCATAGGAGACTGCAGCACCTCTTGCTTTTGCAGACTCGCACCATAGATCTATTAAAGGGTTTGTCTGTGATGAGACAATCCCTTTGAACTGTCTCTTTTTTTTTTTTTTTTTTTTTTTTTTACTTTACTTTATCACCTTCTCCTTGGACCATATTTATACCTGAATCCTGCTTGCATCCAAGTGTATGAAGATTGTCCATCTAACGTGTAATTGGGAGGACATGCTGCTTATGTGTTCATGTTTGTTGGCATAGGATTTTGTTTTCTCTCTTGTTTTTGCTGTGACTGACTGGACGCTTTCATTTAAAGGTTCAGAACACTAAGCAAGTTAACAGTGCACTTAAGCAAAAGCTGGAAGGGGGCATAGAAGAGTTCAAACCGGCAGAGGTAACATGACCAGCCTGTGTGTCAGCCCGTGCCATCATCCCTGGCTTGATCCAGTGAATTGTAGCTCTTTATATCAGCCCTTTATTTTATTTCAATATTATTTTTTTTCATGTTTCAGTCAAATCAGAAAATAAATGCCCGATGGACGACCGAAGAACAGCTTCTCGCAGTACAAGGTAAGTGACAAGGAGATTTTCTCTCGGGCCATATCATGTCTTACGGAAGAAACTTGTCTGCAACACAGGGGTAGTCCTTATGTTGCCCTCCGTACAGATGGAGGCAGCTTCACTATAGTAGATGATAATGCAAACTGAATCTTGAACACCCTTCCCCCATAATGGCACGCATCTGTACAATATTCTAAAAAAGAAGTCAAATGGGATACATCATAGTAGTCTATGCAACAATGACACTGGTTCCTTTTAACGCTTTTGATCTACTCCAATGCCCTTTGTAAAGGACATTTACCATGTCACTGCACACCCAGCACTAGACCTCAGGTAAGTAAATAGCCCTCCAATAGTGTTTCCATGTGACCTGGGTAAGACTAGCATAGAAGGCACTGGGACTGAAGCGGGTGATGGTGACATCTGCTTTGCTGTGCCTACTCAGTATCTTCCAAATTGGCCCCATTTCACATATAAAGACTATTCCGATGCAGACCCAGCGAGACGTCGATCAGCGGAGGTTATGGCTACATGGCGACATTTCATCTAATGTACTTAAATGGTGCTGCCGACTTGAATGGATTTTTTTCGACTGTCACCGCACGTTGCATTGCAACACCATTGACATACACTGTATGAAATGTTGCGCGATGGTAGCCATACCCTTTTTGTTTTCTTTGACTTGCTGTCGCTGTGTAGCCATACCCATAATGCGGCCCAGAAAGTGGACAGAACCCTCAGTGTTAATGTGAGGCTTTTTCAAATTATTTTTAGCCTGGCGTAATGGATTTGAGGTTTATATCTTTGGTGCTGGAGTTCTGCACAGAAACACTCCTTCTAATCAATGTGGATTTGAACGCATTCATGCAGACGGACAGGGTTGGGTATTTTAAAGGGGTAGCTTCCATCTCTACTTTGGGAATCATGTTAAGACCTTTTTTATGACTTTGTAATATCACTTATGAACCTTTTTTGACATGTTACCTTATGTTTGTTCGATACCTTTCTATGTACACACCGGGCCGTGAACAAGGTCTAGGTTAGACCGAAACGTTGGCCAGTGGCTACAAATAATTTCCAGGATGGATTAAATAAAATAAAATACAAAAAGTTAATGCACCGTAACTATTGAGTGCCGTGGTCTTTGAATACATTGACTCTTTAAACTATGATCTCACTATATCGGTGTGTGCACAGAAGGCTGTCAATCGCGATGATGTGTGTAGATCATCCTACAAACTATCAGCAAGTCCGGCTATGTGTGTGTCTAGATATACTTTTAATACTCCTTGATTATTTGAACAGGCCTTGTCCACCATATTTTTTATGTACTTCTATACGTTCTCGTCATAAGCCAATTTTCTTTTCAAATATCCATTACTTAGGCGGACAGACTGTGTTTTTTGTTATTTTGTATGTTGACATAATTTCTTTAATGGATTTCTTACAGTGCATATATTTATGGGCCCTTTAAAATTACTGAAAATGCTTAAATATTACCTTATTATAAAATATATTCCTAAATTTCATTAGATATAATGGCTAATTTTTTCTGGGGAGCAATCATTGGGAGAAATAAAATGGTCGCCGTCCTATTAGTAGACACACAAGCTGTCCTAATCACACAGGAGGACAAGTTACTTCACAACACTGAGCTAAAGAGCTGCCTCATCCTCCTCTCTGCTCTGCTTGTCAGGGATTATGATCCTGAATACAGCTGAGAAGATCTTCAGCTGAATCTCTGTAGGAATGGAGTTTATGAGGAGACATGAAGTACAGAGAGGGGTGGGGATTTGGCTGGTGAGCTACAGCTCTTGTATGCATTCTCCATTACCACAGTCTGTCCTGTCCGTCCTCTGTACTTCATGTCTCCTCATGAGCTCCATTCCTACAGAAATTCAGCTGAAGATCTTATTTGTATTCGGGACCATAATTCCTGACAAGTAGAGCAGAAAGGAGGATGAGGCAGCTCCTTAGCTCAGTGTTGTGAAGTAACTTGTCCTCCTATGTGATTAGGACAGGTTCTGTGTGCACTAATAGGACGTCGCCCATTTTATTTTCCCTGATTGCTCCTCAGACAAAATGAGCGATTCTAACTAATGAAAGGTTATTTGGGAATGAAGTAATTAAGTATTTTCATTTTCCTAATTCCTGGAGAACCCCTTTTTAAGGTTTTTTGTTTGTTTTGTTTCTTGTTTGTTTTTTATAACAACTAAGTATAGTACAACAGGTCTACTTATAATCCATATATTACATGTAGTCTGTAACTCCGTATACCATGTATGGTAGGAACTGCACATATCTTCGTTATTGGTTACTGGTCTGAGGGATTCTAAATGTCCCATTACAGTTGGGGTCCATTCACACGTCTGCAAAATGGGTCCGCATCCGTTCTGCAATTTTGCGGAACGGTGCAGACCCATTTATTTTCAATGGGGCTGGAATGTGCTGTCCGGATCCGCACTTCCGCACCTGTGCTTCCGTTTCTGCAAAAAAATAGAACATGTCCTATTCTTGTCCGCAATTGCGGACAAGATTAGGCATTTTCAATATAGTGACAGCGATGTGCGGTCCGCAAATTACGGAATAAACATTGCCGGCGTCCATGTTTTGCGGATCCGCAAAACATTTACGGACGTGTGAATGGACCCTAAGTGGCTTCTTGGGTTCCACCCTAAACCGCAGCTTCTATTTAGATGCCTGCTTCTCACATTTAGATATTTCTATTAGATTTATTATTTCTACCTTTTGAATGCTCCCCACACTTCCGGTTACCCCCAGAAGTGACGTCCTCAGCAATTCCTATCCTCGTTAGCCCATAGAGGCCTCTAACATTGATTTTAGAAGTAGCTATATTGGCCCTTTTTAAAACTTCAGAAACTTTGAAACTGGCTCATTGGTTGTTCAGTTAGATTTGGTAATATATCTAGGATGATGTGTTCAATTGTGGAAAGTTATATGCACCCCCGTTCCTACCCCGGAAGTGACACAACCCATGTGTTTCTCCCGAATTTGGCGGATTTGAGCACGGTACACATTATAGAAGTGCCAATAGTTGCACTGTTGTATAGTTTGCTGGTCTTTTACTCCTGATGGAGGGGAGAATAACTCCCTGAAACGCATTGAAAACATAATAAAATGACTGCTGGATTAACGTCAGGCAGGTGAGAATTGTGCATGAGGTGTGGGGGACAAGTACGTGTTCTGATTTTTTTAATTAACCACCCCCATCCTCTCGTATGGAGTGCGTACCCTACTGTGATTGATGGTAAGTAAACGGAATTGATTTGTGCTTGTACGAGCGCCTCACACTCTGTGTCTGCGTCCCATACAGTATGTGTTTGTGCTGCACTGAGTCACCACTTTTATCTTTGTGGTCCAGATACCACTATTGCTTTGGCGCCCACTTACACCGTCCGCTCTTCTTTTCCATTCACCCACCTCCCAACTGTGAGCCTATCATCTCCTCCTTTTTTACATTTTTTTGTTTTTTTTAAATCTGTTTTACATTACTGTGGGTGGGTGGGGCAATCAGGAGTCTTTGTTCTCTCCGCTAGGAGTCCTGTCAGGATTTAGGCTGAGTTCACACGGGCGAGATTTCCGTGCGGGTGCAATGCGGGAGGTGAACGCATTGCACCCGCACTGAATCTGGACCCATTCATTTCTATGGGGCTGTGCACATGAGCTGTGATTTTCACGCATCACATATGCGTTGCGTGAAAATCGCAGCATGCTCTATATTGTGCGTTTATCACGTAACGCAGGCCCCATAGAAGTGAATGGGGCTGAGTGAAAATCGCAAACATCCACAAGCAAGTGCGGATGCGGTGCGATTTTCACGCATGGTTGCTAGGTGACAGTCTATTCACTGTATTATTTTCCCTTTTATAACATGGTTATAAGGGAAAATAATAGCCTTCTGAATACAGAATGCTTAGTAGGTGATCAATTGAGGGATAAAAATTAACTCGCCTTCTCCTCTTGATCGCGTAGTTGCCGGTCTCTTCTTTACTTCTTTAATGCTGAGCTGCCAGCTAAAGAACCTGTGGTGACGTCAGATCACATGGTCCATCACCATGTGATTGAGCGCCCCATAGAAGCGGATGGGTCCGTATCTAATCCGCAAAATTGTGGATCGGATGCGGAAAGCAACGTACGGCCGTCTGAATGAGCCCTAAGGTGTGTAGGTTTGTCCAAGTACATATGCGCCAATCCCTAAACGGCATTCATTCTGCTGGGGCAAGAAGAAAATTTAGGAGAATCTTTGACAGAGGGCAGCAAAACCTACATTAGCAACTTCTCAACGATGATCTGATTTTAGATCCTTATCGCAGGCCATTTTACGGTTTACGCATGTTCTTTTGTGCAGTGTGTGTGGATGGGATTTCTTAAAGAAGTATGCACACCAGGTGGGAGACAAAACCAGTGGTGAAGCCTCCACAGAGATTAGGTATAATGGAAAGATATTCACCTGTTCTGTGTTTTTGACCCGCACCTGGTTTTGGCTCGCTATAACTGATGAAAATCACTGACCACATAACTGAAGTGTGAACTCGGCCTAAATCTTCCCTTATGTGTTTGCAGAATACGCAGGCTCGCTAAGGATGTGCTGTGAATGTTTGAGTGACTGTCAGCCAAAACCAGGTCGAAAACACAGAACGGGTGAAAATTTTCCCATTATACCTGATCTGTATAGGCGCCACGTCTGAGTTTTTGTCTCGCAATCACTGATCAAACTCAGCCTAAGTATTAAGATAAGGCCTCATGCACACGGCCGTTGTGCGGCCGTTCCGTGCATTGGGGACAGCAATTGCGGTCCCCAATGCATGGCAACATCCGTGCAGCGGGCCGGACCCTTTCAACTTGAATGGGTCCGTGGTCTGTTAACACCGCCAAAAAATATCACATGTCATATTTATTTGCAGTTCCGCATCTCCGGAATTGCGGACCCATTCAAGTGAGTGGGTCCGCATCCCGTGCACGTGGCTGTGGATTGCTGAGCTGCTATATATATATATATATAGAAAAGAAAATTGATGGCGGCACTGGAAAAAGCAGATTGGGTGCTAGGTCCAGGGATGTAGCGGCTTACCCCGTCTGATGCAGATGAAGAAACGGACAGCACTCCAAGTAAAAATCAGTGATCTTTTTATTCACCCATGTGGGTAGCAGCAACGTTTCGGCTCATGCAAGAGCCTTTTTCAAGCTTGAAAAAGGCTCTTGCATGAGCCGAAACGTTGCTGCTACCCACATGGGTGAATAAAAAGATCACTGATTTTTACTTGGAGTGCTGTCCGTTTCTTCATATATATATATATATATATATATATATATATATATATATATATATATATATATATATATATATATATATATATATATATATATATATATATATATATATATATATATATATATATATATATATATATATATTACAGTACAGACCAAAAGTTTGGACACACCTTCTCATTCAAAGAGTTTTCTTTATTTTCAGGGCTATGAAAATTGTAGATTCACACTGAAGGCATCAAAACTATGAATTAACACATGTGGAATTATATACATAACAAAAAAGTGTGAAACAACTGAAAATATGTCATATTCTAGGTTCTTCAAAGTAGCAACCTTTTGCTTTGATTACTGCTTTGCACACTCTTGGCATTCTCTTGATGAGCTTCAAGAGGTAGTCACCTGAAATGGTCTTCCAACAGTCTTGAAGGAGCTCCCAGAGATGCTTAGCATTTGTTGGCCCTTTTGCCTTCACTCTGCGGTCCAGCTCACCCCAAACCATCTCGATTGGGTTCAGGTCCGGTGACTGTGGAGGCCAGGTCATCTGGCGCAGCACCCCATCACTCTCCTTTATGGTCAAATAGCCCTTACACAGCCTGGAGGTGTGTTTGGGGTCATTGTCCTGTTGAAAAATAAATCGTGGTTCAACTAAACGCAAACCGGATGGAATAGCATGCCGCCGCAAGATGCTGTGGTAGCCATGCTGGTTCAGTATGCCTTCAATTTTGAATAAATCCCCAACAGTGTCACCAGCAAAGCACCATCACACCTCCTCCTCCATGCTTCATGGTGGGAACCAGGCATGTAGAGTCCATCCGTTCACCTTTTCTGCGTCACACAAAGACACGGTGGTTGGAACCAAAGATCTCAAATTTGGACTCGGACCAAAGCACAGATTTCCACTGGTCTAATGTCCATTCTTTGTGTTCTTTAGCCCAAACAAGTCTCTTCTGCTTGTTGCCTGTCCTTAGCAGTGGTTTCCTAGCAGATATTCTACCATGAAGGCCTGATTCACACAGTCTCCTCCTAACAGTTGTTCTAGAGATGTGTCTGCTGCTAGAACTCTGTGTGGCATTGACCTGGTCTCTAATCTGAGCTGCTGTTAACCTGCGATTTCTGAGGCTGGTGACTCGGATGAACTTATCCTCCGCAGCAGAGGTGACTCTTGGTCTTTCTTTCCTGGGGCGGTCCGCATGTGAGCCAGTTTCTATGTAGCGCTTGATGGTTTTTGTGACTTCACTTGGGGACACTTTCAAAGTTTTCCCAATTTTTCGGACTGACTGACCTTCATTTCTTAAAGTAATGATGGCCACTCGTTTTTCTTTACTTAGCTGCTTTTTTCTTGCCATAATACAAATTCTAACAGTCTATTCAGTAGGACTATCAGCTGTGTATCCACCTGACTTCTCCACAACGCAACTGATGGTCCCAACCCCATTTATAAGGCAAGAAATCCCACTTATTAAACCTGACAGGGCACACCTGTGAAGTGAAAACCATTTCAGGTGATTACCTCTTGAAGCTCATCAAGAGAATGCCAAGAGTGTGCAAAGCAGTAATCAAAGCAAAAGGTGGCTACTTTGAAGAACCTAGAATATGACATATTTTCAGTTGTTTCACACTTTTTTGTTATGTATATAATTCCACATGAGTTAATTCATAGTTTTGATGCCTTCAGCGTGAATCTACAATTTTCATAATCATGAAAATAAAGAAAACTCTTTGAATGAGAAGGTGTCTCCAAACTTTTGGTCTGTACTGTGTGTGTGTATATATATATATATAATATATATTTATAATTTTTTTTTTTTGTCTCCTTTAGTACACACAGGCACTGTGCTCTGAAATCGTTTTGTAGTTTCGGGGGACGCAATCTGAACCTATTATGAGGGTGGTTTTTTGGGCGCCATGGGCTGTGCGTCACAGGACGCTTAATTTGATTTTGTTTTACCAAATCTTGATTTGCACTACAGTGTGGAATTATATTACCGCAGAGAGCATCTGTTGTCCTGCTCTGCTCTCTTGTCCATTAGGATATTGAAATTGAGAAGACTTCAGCAGTCAGTCCCCCTGCTGATATCCACCAGTTGTCCGTTTTGTGTGCAACTTCTTTGCAGCCTTTTTACCTGCAGAAGGGAAGCACCAAAATGAGTGACTTTTTGATTAGGGGGCCTGCTCTAAAGCATAAAGGGGTTGTCCCACAAAAAATATTCTACATTTTTCAAACCAGCACCTAGATCTGAATACTTTTTGAAATTGCATGTAATTAAAAATGTAAAAGCTATTGAGTCATTCACTGAATTCTATCTGTATAGCACCACCTGTTTGCTCTTAATTTCTCTGTCCTGCTCACTGAGATAGACGCACATGCTCAGTTCCATCCTTCAACTGCAGCAGAAAGGACACACACACACACACACACACACACACACACACACACACACACACACACACACACACACACACACACACACACACACACACACACACACACACACACACACACACACCCCCCCCCCCCCCCCCCCCCCAAGCTGCCAGCTTGACATAACTCTAGCAGACGCACATGCTCAGTTCCATCCTTCAACTGCAGCAGAAAGGACACACACACACACACACCCCCCCCAAGCTGCCAGCTTGACATAACTCTAGCAGAACAACTGGAGCAATGAATGGGGAGATCTCTGGATCCATGGGTATGATTATTATTTTTTTTCATTATTCATGGGAGATCCCCTTTAACTTGGTCACATCCATGTTTTCCAGGCTCCCAAAAAGCAGGTTATATTTTTGTGTAGTGGAAATCTGCCTCAAGGCCAATGGAAATCTGTCTTCCAGAGAGAACTCTGTTAATTTACCTCGTCCCAGACTTGCTTACTATTCATATATCTATAGTATTTCTCTTCTGTATTCGGATGGCTGTGGTGGATTGGTGTACCTCGCAGACCCTTGACCTGATAGCATGTACACACAGCTAACTCGGTATAGAGTAGGTGACCAGTAGATCAGGATCTGAGGAGATCACAAATGTCTTCACAGCCTGGAGGTCAGATGTCATCTCAGAAAAGTTGATAATCCACTAGGGCAGGGATGGGCAAACTGCGGCTGTCCAGTGGTTATAAAACTACAAATCCCAGTCTGCCTACAGCTATCAGCCTACAGTAGGGCATGATAGGATTTGTAGTTTTACAACAGCTGGAGAGCCGCAGTTTGCCCGTCCCTGCACTAGGGCTTCAGTATACATTTCTACCATTATAGTGACGGACGCATCCTTCCCTTCACTGCTCCGCTGAATTTACGTTAAAAGGCGGCATTGTCTTTAATCTTAATTACAAGAAATTTGTCTAAAAAATGAATATCCTCTCTCCTGTGCATTTCTTTTCTAATCTAAGGGGGGGATCAGATCTTGAAGCCGCCACTAAGTCTACATTCAGACAACCGTAGTGTTTAGCAGTCTGCAAATTGTGGATCCTCAAAATATGGATACTGGCCCGTGTGCATTCTGCAATTTGCGGACCGCACATGCCTATTCTTGTTCACAATTGTGGACAAGAATAGGACATGCTATATCTTTCTTTGCGGGACCGTGGAACGTAACTACGGATGCGGACCGTACACCGTGTGCTGTCCGCATCTTTTGTGGCCCGATTTGAAATGAATGGGTCCTCACCCGTTCTGCAAAATTGCTAAACGGATGCGACCCATTCATTCGGTCGTGTGAATGAGCCACAAGGAAATGTTTCCCTTATGCCTAGATCCATTTCCCCTTTCGATCAGAAAGATGTACAGAAGCTTGGATCTCCCTATAGGAAGTTTTTAGGGAGGTTTATGTCTGCCGAACACTTGGACCAACAGACTTTTCTGCCAAGGACAGATCAGATAATTGTCTGCAGATAAGTAATGTGTTTGGGTGATGTCCACAGTACATACTGTTGGATGGAAGTTTTAAGGTCAGGATAGAAAATGGGGATAATTTTGTAAAGGCTTATCTTTGCTACACCTTTTAAGGAGGAGGAAAGTTTTGAGGGTAAAGCCTTGGATTGGTTTGATGCTCCTATATCAGTTCTTTCAGCATTTATGCCATTTTGTAAAGATTGACATATACACGAGCAAGACCATGTTTCCCTCTAAAATCTACTGGTCCTGACTTCACCATAAATCTGCAAAGCACCTATGCCTGGAAGTAAGGCTAGTTTCACATCTGCGGTAAAGGTATCTGGCAGAGAAACAGTCTACTGGCCTAGCCAGATGCTGCTGTTCACCACCGGAGCCATTTAACTATAATGGGATCTGCCTGGTTTCCGGCATGAGTGCCAGGTTTTGGCCAGACAGAAACCGGTGCATTATAGTCAATGGGCTCTGGCGGTGCTTGGCCCTATCCGGATACCTTTTACCGCTTATGTAAAAGTAGCCTTAAAGGGAACCTGTCACCGGGATTTTGGGTATAGAGCCGAGGACATGGGCTGCTAGATCACTGCTAGCACAGCCACAATATCCAGTCCCCATAGCTCTCTGTGCTTTTATTGTGTCAAAAAATAACAATTTTATATATTTAAATGAGGCTACTAATGTTTCCGGAGCCGAGCCACGCCCAGTGTGGAGCCGAGCACCGCCCCCACATACTCCGAATCTCCTCCCCGACGTCGCAAAGCTAGAGCACCGTAATCTCGCGATACGCGGACTAGCGCATGCATCAGCCCCAGGGAAAAAACTGCGCATGCGCTAGCTTGCGCATCGCGAGATTGCGGTGCTCTAGCTTTATGACGTCGGGGAGCAAGGAGGAGATTCTGAGGATGCGGGGCGGTGCTGGGCTCCTTCATAGTGGCCGTGGCTGGGCTCAGAGTAAGAGAATGTTGGACTCCTCTCTCAAGCATGGAGGAGACGGGACTCATCTAAGGTTTATTTATCTATAAAATCGTTTTTTTTACACAATAAAAGCACACACAGCTATAGGGACTGCATATTGCGGATGTGCTAGCGGCCATCTAGCAGCCCATGTCCTCAGCTCTATACCCAAAATCCAGGTGACCGGTTCCCTTTAAAGTCCCTTTACACTGCTAGATATAGCAGATGATTGGAAGGATGTGTTCCTTCCCGGCAATCGTCAGTGAAGGAGACACATTTACATGCTTCAATCTTCTCCACAGTATGAGGAGGAGCGATCGCTACTAACATTGCTTGTCCACATACTGAATCAGTTTGCCGGCAGCAGAGGCTATTTAGACAGCATGATCTGCTGCCAGCAAACGACGATTTAGGTGACCGCATGAACGATCATATCACCCGATGGACGAGCGTTTCACTCGTTCCTCGGGTAATCTGCAGCACCTTTACACCGGCAGGTAATCCTAAACGCTTGTTAGCGATTATCGGCCAGTGTAAAGGGGCCCTTAGATGAGTTCTGGCGACTCTTATCTCATTATATAGCTGGTTTAAAAGGGGATTATCCCATGTAAATGATCACCTATTCACAAGAATGGATTAGATAATGGATTAAAAAAGGTTCTGACAGCTGGATTCCCCCTGCAATTCTGAGAACAAAGTGTTTTTTAGTCCCCTCTCTGAATGGACTGGTAGTGGGCATGTCAGTCCACAGATCCGTTTGATCTTATGAGGCAAATGCCTCATGCACATGACCGTATCCGTTTTTGCAGCCCCCAAATTGCGAATCTGCAAAACACAGGTACCAGCTTTGTGCATCCCGCGTTTTCCCTTCCTCAGGTCCTGCACTATGTTACAAATGTCTATTCTTGTCTGCAAAACGGACATATGGATGCAGAACACTTCGTTCAGTGGCTGACTCCAACCACCATCCTATATCACCCGTCTTGTGGATAGCAACGCTAGACAAATAATAACATTTCTGCTTTTGGCAGAATGGCAGAGCACTACTTGCCTCAGGTTCTCCCGCGTTTACCAGAGGTGACCACATATGCTGTACATATTGCATATACTGACCGTATGGTCCCGAACAGCTGATGATAAGAAGGCACTGGAATACACAGGAGGGCAACTCTGAAACCAGGGGCAAGGAGAGTCTATTTAGCATGTGGCATTACAGTAGTAAATACCTGACTAAAGGTTTCCTGCCTGAAGCTACATAGATTGACGTGGTCACAGGAGGTTTTGCTTCCCTATGCTACTCAGGATTGTCTTACATTGCTCAAGAAATCTTGCATCTACAGCGTATAAAACCTTAAAGGATCTAAGTGCCCTCCGTGTACTGAGGCTTCTGGGGAGTCTTAGGACTGAAATGGTTGCTGCAAGGAGTGTTTGCAGTAAAAGGATGAATACAATTTATAATGCATGCATATCCATATTATTACTGCTGGACCATATATGCTTGTGTCCTGGTATAATGTTTTTTTTCCCCCCTTTATTTTGATCTTCCCATTGGCACGCTTTATGGAACCTGTAGGGTTTAACAGCCTCCCCCCTTCCCCATCTCTAGGCTGAGCGCCTCTTGCAGATTTATTGACATACAAAGCTCCGCATGAGTGGATCGTCTTTGGTGAATATTGTACTTTGCCTTCCAGGTGTCCGCAAATATGGTAAAGATTTTCAAGCTATTGCGGATGTAATTGGCAACAAGACTGTTGGTCAAGTGAAGAACTTCTTTGTAAACTACAGGCGCCGGTTTAACTTAGAGGAGGTATTGCAGGAATGGGAAGCAGAACAAGGAACCCAGGCCTCTAATGGTGATGCTTCTACTTTAGGGGATGACACAAAAAACACTTCTCATGTACCATCAGGAAAGAGCACTGATGAAGAGGATGAGGTGTGTTTGTGTATCCACAGTAATTGAGTTGAGAATTTTTTTATTTATTTTTTTCCCCTTTTTTTTATTTTTTATTCTTTCTTCGTTCTAAAATTACTGATATAAAATGCAAATGGATAAAAAATAAATAAAAAAAGGTAGAAACATAAACTGTGGTAACAGCCTGCCATTGAATGGACTGTATATGCTTAGAACTATAAAGAACAATATGTAATGGACTGTATACCCATGTACTGAAATAATGTACGTAAGGCAACCAGTTCCTGTAATGGTCTTGGTTTGAAGTCCCATTTTTGTTTTTGTTTCAGACCCAGAGCAGCCAGACAGCGCCACCCGCCGGTCAGTCTCCTCCAGCGCAGTCTGTAGCCCCAGCGTCGTCGGCTTCGGTGACGGCCTTGAATCAGCCTCCACCTCTTCTACGGCCAACGCTACCCGCTGCTCCGGCCTTGCACCGTCAGCCTCCGCCTCTACAGCAGCAAGCTCGGTTCGTTCAGCCAAGGCCGACGCTCAACCAGCCCCCGCCTCCGTTAATTCGCCCAGCTAGCTCTATGCCTCCTCGTCTAAACCCAAGGCCGGCGGTGACCACAAGTTCTGGTCAACAGCCGTCCTCTCTTGGGATTCAGACTGAGCCACAGCCCACAATGCATTGATGTAAATAACTCGCTTCCTGGAGCGGATCCTGGAACCTTTTACTTATATGGGAGTAATCTTGAGCCATTCATGACGTGGAGTTTTTGCTACGTCTAAAGAAAAAAACATCGAATTCAGACATTTAAGAAAATGACTGTACCATACACTAAACTGACCAGAATGTATTGTAAGCTTTTTATATAAATATATATATATATACAGTCAGACATAAGCGTTCTGTAAACCAAAGTGTTCTCCACGTTACGACTCATCTGTTACGTGTTACTGTGTCTTTTTTCAGCATTTCTATGCTGACCATATGCAATAAATCACAAATGTCAGTGAACTGTAACTGTTTAGCTTGGTGAGGTGCTGTTTCCATATGGACATGACAGACTTCACCTACACATAGTGAAGGCAGCCATACGTCTTGTACCTCGGTGACTGTTTTGTGTATGTTGGCTCAATACGGCCTTCACTGTGTCTAGATGACCACTCCATGTCTTCAGTTTCCCCATTTTAAAGGGGTTGTCCATGATTTTACAAGCATAGGCCATCACTATCTGATCGACGGTTCCCATTCTTAACCCCCACCCACTGCCTTTTACAGAATGGTGCTGGTACCACACACCTTCATTCTGTAGTGGACGGAGCTGGTTATGCTAATGCTGCTCCCACTGAAGTGAATGGGAATAGCACTGCAGTAACTACCTCTCTCCCCTACACAATGGGCGGAGCTACTCTGATAGGTGGCGCTATGCATTGTTAGTCCCTTGCTTTTTAGATAATGATGACCTTTCTTGTCGATTGACCCATCACTTTTAAAATCCTGGACACCACAGCTCTTCCCAGTCCATAAACTTTTAAAGAGGTTGTAAACTCAAAAGGTCATTACCTGAAATAAATTTCTACAGGCTCTGCCGCCATTCCTGATGTACCCAGTATTTTGTGGATTGTGGTCTGAGCAGCTTTGTGACCAGTTCTGTATTCAGACAGCCAATTGTGTAGCTCTCTCTTCCTCTCTCCCAGGAAGAAATCCCAGCAGTATCTAAGGTCTCTCTCCCAACATAAGTTAATGTAACTTGTCAACAAAGTTAAAAAAAAGCTCCCAGAGCACTAGTCATGGACCTACCACACTACACAAGCATCTGTAGTAATATGTAGTTTGTACCCCTTTATGTGATTAGAAGCTATGTTGTCGTTTTTAATCATAATTGGTCAGAAAGGGTACTTGCAATGCGCAAAAAAAAAGTGTTTTCATTCTGGTGGATGTTGCAGTTTACAACCCTTTTTAATAAATTTTTTTGATCCGTAACACATTGATTTTATCATGTTTCGCAGATTTCTTTCTGGGATCCTCCCGTGTGTTTAAAAACTGTATGCACCTGTACGCATACAGTGTGGTTTTTCTAACCTTTTTGAAAACGTTTGAACGGCTCTTATTTGCTTCCCCGATCACGGCCAAGTATGGGTAAAATGTGTTTTGAGGCTTGAGCATATCACCATACGTACGTAGCAGAGATTACGCTAGATTTATCAAGGTGGTTTTTATTTTAATTTTTTTTATATTTATTTGCTGTATTTACCTCGATGTAATATGATGAGTACCGTCCTTGTCGTCTTGTATGTGACCGTCGAGTGTGACTTGTCAGCCGTGTTTCTAGTTTTACGGACTTGCATTTCCCTTACAGAACAGGGATTCAGGTTTATTGTGTTTTTTATTTTATTTATTGCATTGGCACTTAGTGACCTAGATTTTTATTTTATTTTTTACAATTTTTTTTTATAGACTAGCCCTGGTTCTATCAATATATAAATGTAATTTTTGTGTTTTTTATTATTATATTTTTTTTACATGTTAATTATAGAAAGTGCACTTATGTGATAATTTTCTCATTTTTGTGCTGCATCATGTAAGATACATTGAGTCATGGTCTATTACTGGTCCTCAGTATGGCAGCGTGAACTCTCCCCATACGGTATTACGTCATTATAAACGAATTACAACAGTGGAATTGTAACTGTGCTCTTTTTGCATAAAGCTTTGTTGTTTTATTATACCTTTTTGTCCTAAACTCCTACCAACGCCCCAAGTACATGTGTTAAATGCTGTGTAAATAACGGGGGGGGGGATCAGGTTGATATTTTTTTTTTTTTAATTTTTTTTTTTCTCTCCCTTCTGTCTTTTTAAATATGGCAAAAATAAAAAAACGTAAATATTGACCGTAAACAAGTGTCAGTTTATTCGTGTTGGCATAAAATCTACTATATTTTGGAGTAATTTTATTTAAAAAAAATTTAATTGATCTTTGGGTTGTGCTGTTCCTGTTGTTCCTCTCGGAATTGAATGAGCAAATTTAAAGGGGTTTTCCAGTCACCTAAGGCTACTTTCACACTCGAGTTTTGGTGCCGATCCGTTATTGATCTGCACAGACGGATCAGTTCAGATAATACAACCGTCTGCATCCGTTCAGAACGGATCCGTTTGTATTATCTGTAACATAGCCAAGACGGATCCGTCTTGAACAACATTGAAAGTCAATGGAGGACGGATCCGTTTTCTATTGTACCATATTGTGTGAGTGAAAACGGATCTGTCCCCGTTGACTTACATTGTGTGCCAGGACGGATCCGTTTGGCTCAGTTACGTCAGACGGACACCAAAACGCTGCAAGCACAGTTCTGGTGTCCGCCTCCAGAGCGGAATGGAGACTGATCAGAGGCAAACTGATGCATTCTGAGCGGATCCTTTTCCATTCAGAATGCATTAGGGCAAAACTGATCCTTTTTGGACCGCTTGTGAGATCCCTGAACGCTAGGGTGAAAGTAGCCTAATATTGATGACCTATTATCAGATCAGTGATGGTCACGCACCCCACACTCCCGCCGATCAGCCCTTCTATACTGGAACTAGCGCTGTGAATGAAACAGGAAGCACAGTGTCGTTCCAAGTGTAGTGGCCAATCTGGCTTTGAACGGAGCTGTGCTTCCTGTTTCATTCACAGTGCTAGTTCCAGTGCAGGAAGCTGCAGTGAATAGCTGGTCGGTGAGAATGTGGGGAGTCACCCCCTCACCAATTGGATATTAGAAACCTATCTGGAGGATATGTCATCAATATCGGGAGCCTAGAAGACCCCTTTAACAACTTGGCGTTGCCATTTACCTTTGTCCTTAAGGTATGGCCACATGGTCAGGTTTCCTGATGCAGCTTTTGAATCCGAAATCAGGAGTGGATTGTAAAAGGGGAGACATTATTAAGGACAGATGACTTTTTTTATTTCACTCCCAAAACTGCATCAGAAAGCCTGACCGTGTGGCCGTACCCTTATGCACTCTGATGATGAAACAATACAGCTGGTACTGACTAACTGTGTAGGGGCAGCCTATTAACAATGGGAATGGTATCACCCAACAGTCAATGCATACATATAATTCCAAGAGGAATAAGGGAGAAATTGGCCCTTTGAATCCAGAGGGGAAGCTGCACTTATACATGCAGGCAAACAGCGTGAGTTTGTGTTTGTATTAAATGTATGACTTTTGATTACGTGACTTGAGATTCAGGAACTTTAGGAGGGGACTACGGTAAGTTAGATTATCACTGCACCATATTGTATGTTTTCTCTTTCTTGCGTAATCCCCAAGGTTCCATTATTGACAGCGCAGTCCAGTGCACATCTTGTCTAATGTATGCAGTCGTGGAACAGCCATTCCAGGGTGTATATCTTTGTTCAAAATGTGAGCAAATTGCCTGTTTGGAATCGCACATCGAGTATCTAACCGGGCGAGTTTCAACACTGAGAAGCGTTTACAATTTGGAAAAGAGTTTGCTGCTCACTCAGCAAGCACTCTATGGGGTAGATGTTGGGGAGAGTAGTAGCGAGGAGGCTCAGGAAAGTGAGGTAGCTAGCTGGATAACAGAAAGCGGGGTAGATGGAAGAGTGCCAGGGAGGCTAGCCCTGATCTGACACACCCCAACAAGTTTGCAAGGTTGGAAGATAAGGGGGATGTCAGTTCAGGGAGAGCACTGCTGCAGCCAGACCCCTCCTCTGCCAGTCAGGGGAATGTCAGCTCCAGTAAGCAGGAGGGCAGGGCCGGCCAGACATGTGCTGGTAGTGGGAGACTCCATTATTAGGGGTACATATAGGGCAATCTGTTACAAAGACCGGGATTGTCTAATGGTGTGTTGTCTTCCTGGCGCTCGAGTTCGACACATCGCGGATCGGGTTGACAGTTTACTGGGAGGCGCTGGAAAAGATCCAGCGGTCATGGTCCATATCGGAACCAATGACAAAGTTAGAGGTAGGAGGAGCGTCCTTAAAAATGATTTTAGGGATTTAGGTCACAAGCTTAGGGCAATGACCTCAAAGGAAGTATTTTCCAAAATACTACCTGTACCACTAGCCACACAAGAAAGGCAGCGGGAGATTAGGGAGGTTAACAAGTGGCTCAAGAACTGGTGTAGGAAGGAGGGGTTTGGGTTCCTGGAGAACTGGGCCGACGTCTTTTTCGGCTGAAGGCTCTATCGTAGGGACAGGCTGCACCTCAATGGGGAAGGGGCAGCTGTGTTGGGGGAGAAGATGGCTAGAAGGTTGGAGGAGTGTTTAAACTAGGGACTGGGGGGAAGGTAATTAGGTTATAGGATGGGAAGATAGGGCAGATAGAGACCGTGGGCAAGGTAATGGGACTGGGGGAGGAATGGAAGGAGGGACTAGAACAGTTCAGAAGGAAAGGTGTAGGGTAAAAAATATACATACACCTCTCAAATGTATGTATACTAATGCCAGAAGCCTGACTAATAAAACTGGGGAACTGGAATTAGTGATGTGTGAGGAGGACTATTACATAGTGGGAATAACTGAGACATGGCTGGATGATAGCTATGACAGTGGGAATAACTGAGACACGGCTGGATGATAGCTATGACGGGGCGGTTGACGTACAGGGTTACAGTCGGTTTAGAAAAGATTGCAAAAACCGGAGAGGGGGAGGGGTCTGCCTTTACATAAAGTCCTGTCTAAAGCCCACAGTCCGAGAAGATAAAAGTGAGGGACATGAACATGTGGAGTCACTGTAGGTAGAAATACATGGAGGCAAAAACAATAATAAAATGCTAATAGGAGTTTACTATAAGCCATGTAATATACCAGAGTCCACAGAAAATCTACTACTAAACGAGATGGACGAGGCGGCAAATCATAATGAGGTGGTTATTATGGGGGACTTCAACTACCCAGATATAGACTGGGAAACTGAAACTTGTATTTCCCCTCACCCATGACGGCACCCTATGCGACCAGGGACCTCCCATCCGGGACAGGAAACCTGAGAAGATAAAAGGTTCACACCCCCACCAAGCACCAGTTCAGGTTTCCTGTCCTCCGGATAGGAAGTCCCTGGGAAGACTTCACGTCCGTTCTCACCTGCAGTCGGGGGGAGGCCCAGGTTCTTATCCGGTGGGTGGCCTCCCCCAGGTGGCGTTATGCTCTCCGGGGCTGCTGCCTGTAAGTCTGGGCTCCTTCTTCCCCCACATCCCGGCGCTGGCCGGAGGGAGCCGCTATGGCCGTGTTCAGGCGGCTTCCCTCCTTACTTCCGGGGTTGCCCGTCTTCCTGTCGGCGTCGGAGGGGGCGTCTGCGCATGCGCGCGCCCTGACGCGGGGGGGGGGGGGGGGGCTTGACCCGGAAGTCGGGTTCAGCGCTGATGTGTGCCCCGGCGCGTCCTTAAAATATAAATGGGACAAAGGGGGGGGGAAACCCAGCCGGCTGATGTGGCACACAGTGTGGTGCTGAAGAAGCTCTTGGTTCCAGCAAGGATGTCAGAGCCTGCAGACGGACGTGCCGAACCCCTGGAACCCTCAAGGCCCGCGAGTCCGGTACTAGTCCTGAGGAGTGGGGGCTAAAAGAAAAGGATCTTTGGTGAGATGTACCTTTTTCTTACTAATGGGGTGTTATCTGCTTGATTTGTGTAGGTGGCAAAGACCCCCAAAAAAGCGGCCTCTAAGACGAAGCATAAGGAGTGTGCAGGATGTAAGGCCCCCCTAGCTTCCTCCTATTCTAAGCCGTTATGCACCCCATGTATCGATAAATTGGTGGTGGAGGAATCCCAGAGCCTTTCTAGGAATATGCGCTCTTTAATAAGATCTGAGGTGAAAGCCTCCTTAAGATCCTTGAGTAAAAATCGCCCGCGGTCTCCGGAAAAATCTCCGGATATTAGGGATTCGGATATAGACCACTCTGACGTGGAGGAGATAGAAGCAGGCCAGTTACTCTCTAATGACGCTGCTTCGTCAGCAGAGCAAGAAACGGGGTTCCTATTTCTCACCCGAGGATACCCAAAACCTCCTTAAAGCAGTCAGAGCAACTATGCAGTTAGAAGAGGCGAAACAGGCTAAGTCGACAGCAGATATTGCCTTTCAGGGGTTAGGTCCCAGAAAGCAGAGGGTTTTCACCATTCACGAGAACGTTCAGGCATTAATTAAAAAAGAATAGAAGAATCCTGATAGGAAGTTTTTTATCCCAAGCTCCGTTAAAAGGAAATATCCTTTTGATGAGAAAGTAGCAGCCTGTTGGGACAAGGCCCCTACGGTTGACGCTCCGGTGGCGAAGATTGCTAAAAAATCTGCGCTACCATTTGATGATCTAGGTAGCCTGTCTGATCCTCTGGATAAAAAAAGCAGACTTTTACTTAAAAAAGGCCTGGGAATCATCCTCTACCTGCTTGAGACCAGCGGTTGCAGCGTCATGGGTCTCTAGGTCACTGCATATCTGGCTGGAACAGCTAGAACAGCATCTCAGTGAGAAGAAGCCAAGAGAAGAGGTTTTGGCCTCCCTTCCCACATTTTTTAAGGCCGTCGATTTTTTAGCCGATGCCTCCACGGATATAGTTAGGTTCTCAGCCAGATCATCCGCTATGTCCAATGCGGCTAGAAGAGCTATTTGGCTGAAGTCCTGGAAAGCTGATCAGGGTTCTAAGGCTAGGTTATGCTCTATCCCCTGTGAGGGTGACAGGCTCTTTGGATCTTCCCTCGACGATATACTTGAAAAGGCCTCGGACAAAAAGAAGGGTTTTCCAGCTCCTCAACGCCCTCCCTTTTTTCGCAGATACCAAGGTAAAAGGCAAAAGGGTAGGCAGTATGATAGAAGGGAAAAGGATAAATTTCCTAAGAAATCCGGAGGTTTCCTTTTTAAATCCCAGGATACAAGACCCAAAGATAAGCAATGACGCCGAACCCCAGGTAGGGGGAAGATTGTCTCTCTTTCTCCCAGCCTGGAAAAACATAACCAAGAACGGCTGGATCTTGGGAGGGATTGGAGAGGGGTTCCGGCTGGAGCTCCTGTCCTATCCCCGGGATTCGTTCATTCTGACAGATTACCCCAAGGATCTAGTCAAAAGACAAGCCTTAGAGTCAGAGATCCTGCTGCTTCTGCAAAAAGGGGTGGTTGTCCCGGTTCCGCAGGCAGAGAAGGGCAGGGGGTTTTACTCCCCTCTTTTTTTAGTGAAAAAACCCAACGGCTCCTTCCGGGTAATCCTAAACCTGAAGAAGTTAAACAGATTCCTCAGCTACAAAAAAATTCGTATGGAGACCATAAGATCGGCCATAGATCTCCTATCAAAGGATTGCTGGATGGCGACTCTGGACTTAGAGGACGCGTACTACCACGTGCCAATTCATGTGTCCTCCCAAAAATATTTGAGGACAGCAGTCTGGATTCAGGGGGAATGTCTGCACCTGCAATACAGAGCCCTGCCGTTTGGGGTTTCTCAAGCCCCCAGAATCTTCACCAAAGTGATTGCGGAAGTTGTCTCCTTTCTAAGGTTGTCAGGGGTTCCGGTGCTGCCATATTTAGACGACTTCCTGTTTATTTCCCAGACCAAGGAAGGCCTGGTTCAAAACATCAAAGTTTCCTGCGCCCTGTTAAAGAGCTTGGGCTGGAAAATAAATTGGGTAAAGTCTTGCCTAACACCATCTCAGAACTGTGTATTTTTAGGCATCCTGTTAGACTCCCGAGTAGAAAAGTCCTTCCTCCCGTCCGCCAGGATATTCTCCATCAGGGAGCATGTTTGGGATCTTTTCAGATCCTACCTCTGCTCGTTCAGGAGGGCAATGGCGGTGCTGGGCCACCTGACAGCAACCTTTCCAGCAGTCCTATATGCGCAGGCCCACACAAGGAAGCTACAATCATGCATCCTGCGCCAATGGGACGGCCGCAAGCAGTCGTTGGACCGGATTTTCCACTTATCCGCAGAGGCGAGAGTGTCTCTCCTTTGGTGGACTGTGACAGAATCTCTCAGCTGGAGTACCATGGTCCTTTCAGGATCCGATAGTATTAACAACGGATGCCAGCCCGTGGGGTTGGGGGGCCCACTCGGAGAACAAAGGTTGGCAAGGGAGGTGGGATTTGAAAACCAGGAAAGCCACCTCAAACTTCAAAGAATTAAAAGCAGTAGAGATGGCCCTAAGAGCGATAGCTCCGGACATATCCTTCAGGAACATAATTTTATACTCGGACAACTTAACTACAGTGGCATACATCAACCATCAAGGCGGAACAAGGGTACCTTCTCTGGCAACACTCTGTCACCAGATCTTTCAGTTAGCGGAACAGAAACATCTATCTCTGTCGGCAGTCCACATAAAAGGAAAAGAGAACATAGTAGCCGATTTTCTGAGTCGCACCCAGCTAAAACAGGGAGACTGGTGCCTAAACCCAGAGGTCTTCTCCCAGGTAACGCAGAAATTCGGCCTCCCCACGGTCGACCTGTTTGCCTCCAGGAAGAACAGGAAAGTGGAAAGGTTCTTCTCCATAAATCGTCTGGACGATCCAACAGCTTTGGACGGTTTGGCACAGAACTGGTCTCAGGAGGAGGGTTACACCTTCCCTCCTTTTTCCCTAATCCCGCAGGTTCTGAAAAAAGTCCAGAGGGAGAAAACGACAATTACCCTAGTGGCCCCAGTGTGGCCGAAAAGGTCCTGGTACTCCAGCCTCCTAGACCTAGCAATAGCCCCCCCCCTTGGATACTGCCCCCTCGGGAGGATCTATTATATCAGGGCCCGATCCTGCATCCCAATCCAGAGATTTTGCATCTGGCAGCATGGAGGCTGAGAGGGAGATTTGGTTAGGCCGGGGTCTGTCCCAATCTGTAGTATCCACTATGTTGGGAAGTAGGAAAGCCACCACAGCCAGAAAATATAATAAGATTTGGGAAGTCTTTTCCTCCTTTTTAGGGATCAGTCCTGACCCCTTCTCTCCTCCAAATGTCTCTAGGGTCCTAGACTTTCTACAAGCTGGCTTGGATAAGGGGCTTAGGGCTTCCACCCTAAGAGTACATGTGGCAGCCTTGAGTTACTTCTTCGATTCCCAGTTGGCCCTGCACCCTTGGATTAAAAGGTTTCTGTCAGCAGCCTCCAGGATCCGCCCTTCGATAAGACCCTTGTCCCCTCCTTGGGACCTAAACACGGTCTTGACGGCCCTGTCACAGAAACCTTTTGAGCCCTTGTCTGACATACCCATAGACATGCTCTCCTTTAAGATGTCCTTTTTACTGGCCATTACTTCAGCTAGGAGAATCTCAGAGATACAAGCTTTCTCGGCCTTTCCTCCTTATACCCAGGTCTTGGATGACAAGGTTATTATTAGGCCTCTCCCGTCCTTCCAGCCAAAGGTGGTTTCGGACTTCCATAGAAGTCAGGATGTTATCCTTCCATCCTTTTGCCCTAATCCCTCTAATAGTTTAGAAAGGGAGTATCATTGCCTGGACGTCAAAAGATGTCTGCTTGCCTATTTAGAGTCTACCTCGGCTTGGAGGTTGGAAGAAAACCTCCTTATTCAGTTTTGGGGTAGGAATAAGGGGCGGAAAGTATCCACTGCAGTTATTGCTAGATGGGTGAAAAGGGCCATTTCCGAAGCCTATTTAGCGCAGGGTCTCTCGCCCCCTTCGGGGTTCGGAGCCCACTCCACCCGAGCGGTAGCTACGTCCTGGGCCGAGAAGGCGGATGCCTCCCTGGCTCAAATTTGTAGAGCAGCAACTTGGAGCTCTCAACATACTTTTTTGAAGCATTACAGGCTCCAACTTCATACGGATTCCGCCTTTGGTAGGAAGGTGCTTCAGGCGGTTGTCCCCCCCCTAGTTTCTCATTAATAGTCTATCTCGCATGGGGTGCCGTCATGGGTGAGGGGAAAACAACATTGCTTACCGGTAATTGTTTTTCTCGATACCCATGACGGCACCCCCAAAATTTTCCCTTCCCTATATATATAAAAAAAAAAAAAAAAAAAGGGAGCTAATGGGCTTAGTTACCCCTTATTAGGTTATATGCGGAGTAGCCCGCTACTGCCTATAGGTTTCTGAGAGTTCTCTCTTGAGTATTGTAGAGATATAATGTACCATATTGGATCTCTCTCTCTCTCTTTCTTTCTTTCTTACGTGTATTCACCTCCGGAGTACTGTTTATTACTATCACTGGTGCTTGGTGGGGGTGTGAACCTTTTATCTTCTCAGGTTTCCTGTCCCGGATGGGAGGTCCCTGGTCGCATGGGGTGCCGTCATGGGTATCGAGAAAAACAATTACCGGTAAGCAATGTTGTTATCTCATAAAGGAAACAGGTTCTTGGCAATAACCAAAGACAATTACCTCTCCCAACTGGTTCAGGACCCGACTAGAGGGACAGGCCATACTGGACTTAGTATTAACCGATAGACCTGACAGAACAGATGTACAGGTTGGGGGGGACACCTGGGAAATAGTGACCATAAAGTAATAACCTTCCAATTAACATTCAAAAGAGTGTTTCTTCAGGGAGGAACAAAAATACCAAACTTCAAAAAAGCTAAATTCCTGCAGGACTTTTGTCTCCGCTCCAAAATCATTTTCTGAGCGTAAACCTAACGGACCCCATTATAGTCTATGGGGTCCGTAGGCTCCGCTCGCCTCAGTTATGTGCCCAATCCGTCCTTTCCGTTCTCCTGCTCCTATAACGGAGCAGGAGAACGGAAAGGCTGAACGCTGATGTGAACGAGGCCTAAGAGAGGCCCTAGGCCTAACTAACTGGGACAAAGTCCTCAAAAATAAAAATACAGCCACAACATGGGATATTTTAAAAAGCATACTAAAATCTAATTGTGAGAGGTGCATACCTTATGGGAATAAGAGGTTAAGGAACAAGAAAAAAAACAATGTGGATAAATAGAAATGTAAAGAAAGCAATAAATGACAAAAAGAAAGCATTCAAATCACTAAAACAGGAGGGTAGCGAGGAAGCACTGAAAAACTATAAGGAAAAAATTGAATATGTAAAAAACAAATAAAAGCAGCCAAACTAGAGACCGAGAGATTAATTGTCAAAGAGAGCAAAACGAACTCTAAAATGTTACCCAATTATATAAATGGTAAAAAGTATAAATCTGAAGGTGTTGGCCCTCTACAGAGCGATGAGGGGGGAGTTGCAGAGAGCGACGAGGAGAAAGCAAAGCTGTTAAATAATTTTGTTCTCCACTGTATTCACTGAGGAAAATAAACTGTCAGATGACATGCAGAATGTAAAAGTAAATTCCCCATTAAAAGTGTCCTGTCTGACCCAGGAAGAAGTACAACAGCGTCTTAACTAATGTCATAGCCAGACCCTTTTTTTCTGATATTTGCAGACTCTATACTGACAGGGAATGTCGCACAGGATTGGTGCAAAGCAAATGTGGTGCCAATATTCAAAAAGGGTCCAAAAACAGAGCCTGGAAACTATAGGCCGGTAACCTTAACATCTGTTGTGGGTAAACTGTTTGAAAGTTGTCTAAGAGATGCTATCTTGTAGTACCTCAATGAAAATAAGAAAATAACATCATATCAGCATGACTTCATGAGGGATCGGTCATGTCAAACTAATCCGCTTCTATGAGGAGGTAAGTTCTAGACTTGACAGCGGCAAATCAATGGATGTCGTATATCTGGACTTCTCCAAAGCATTTGACACTGTACCACATAAAAGGTTAGTATATAAAATGAGAATGCTCGGACTGGGAGAAAATGTCTGTATGTGGGTAAGTAACTGGCTCAATGACAGAAAACAGAGGGTGGTTATTAGTGGTACACACTCAGATTGGGTCACTGTCACTAGTGGAGTACCTCAGGGTCAGTATTGGGCCCTATTCTCTTCAATATATTTATAAATGATCTTGTAGAAGGCTTGCACAGTAAAATAATTTTTTTTGCAGATGACACTAAACTGTGTAAAGTAATTAACACGGAAGAGGACAGTATACTGCTACAGAAGGATCTGGATAGATTGGAGGCTTGGGCAGATAAGTGGCAGATGAGGTTTAACACCGACAAATGTAAAGCTATGCACATGGGAAGGAATAATGCAAGTCACCCGTACATACTAAATGGTAAAACACTGGGTAACACTGACATGGAAAAGGACCTAGGAATTTTAGTGAACAGCAAACTAAGCTGCAAAAACCAGTGTCAGGTAGCTGCTGCCAAGGCCAATAAGATAATGGGTTGCATCAGAAGGGGCATAGATGCCTGTGATAAGAACATAGTCTTACCACTTTACAAATCACTAGTCAGACCACACATGGAGTACTGTGTACAGTTCTGGGCTCCTGTGAACAAGGCAGACATAGCAGAGCTGGAGAGGGTCCAGAGGAGGGCAACTAAAGTAATAACTGGAATGGTGGGGGGGACTACAGTACCCTGAAATATTATAAACATTAGGGTTATTCACTTTAGAAAAAGACGACTGAGGGGAGATCTAATTACTATGTATAAATATATCAGGGGTCAGTACAGAGATCTATCCCATCATCTATTTATCCCCAGGACTGTGACTGTGACGAGGGGACATCCTCTGCGTCTGGAGGAAAGAAGGTTTATACACAAACATAGAAGAGGATTCTTTACGGTAAGAGCAGTGAGACTATGGAACTCTCTGCCTGAGGAGGTGGTGATGGTGAGTACAATAAAGGAATTCAAGAGGGGCCTGGATGTATTTCTGAAGTGTAATAATATTACAGGTTATAGTTACTAGAGAGGGGTCGTTGATCCAGGGACTTATTCTGATTGCCTGATTGGAGTCGGAAAAAAAATTCCTTCTCCCTTAAGTGGGGAAAATTGGCTTCTACCTCACAGGTTTTTTTTGTTCTTTTTTGCCTTCCTCTGGATCAACTTGCAGGATAACAGGCTGAACTGGATGGACAAATGTATTTTTTTCGGCCTTATAAACTATGTTACTAAATCAGCCTAGAAAAGATTTCCCAGAATTAGGACTCATGCACTCACCCGTAGCTGTTTTTGCGGTCCATAAATTGTGGATTCACAAAGAACAGCCTTCCCCTAATAGAACAGTCCTATGCTTGTCCGTTATGCGGAAAATAATAGGACATGTTCTATATTTATTTATTTTGCGGTAAGGACACAGAATGCACACAGTCATTTTTTTTTTTTTTTTTGTTTTGTTGTGGCCCTATTAAGGTGAATGGTTCTGCATATGGACCGCAAAAAAAAAAAAAAACGGAACGGACACAGACAAAAAATGTTTGTGTACATGAGCCCTTATTGTTTCATGGAGGATGCAAGTATCTGCTGAAAGGAGAGCTGATGGGTTCTTTTTTTCCTGGCGACTCCCCAATGGCACTGACAGGAGGGTGTCCCCGCCCCTGGACAGGAAACGGCACGGGAGTTAAAGCTTTAAAAGGGCCTCCTCCCCTTACCTAAATCAGTGTTGTTTCCTGTCCCGGGTAGCATGGAAGCTCTTCCTGTGTCTTCAAGAAGCACACGCCTTTGTCTCTGCCCCTCTAGTTGGGAAGGCCGCTGCAGGGAACGGGCTCCGGGGACCCGCAGCCTCCCTTCCCTGTACCTTGGCATAAGTCCTTTGGTAGAAAGCAGCCCCAGGCTTCCGTCTGTATATTCTGTTAGGAAGAGTATTACTTGTGGCACTCCAGCAGGCGGAGACTCCCCTTAGGACATTGGGGAGTCTCGTTCCGATTGCGGGCGTTGCGTGCATCATGACGTCAGGGTCTAGGCGAAAGGAAAATACATGTTTTTCCAATCCAGAATAATTTTAAAGATTTGATATCTAAGGAATGGAAAGACCCTGAAAGAAGAGCCCCTATAACAAGCACTTTCAAGAGAGGTATCCGTTTTCAGAATCTGACTCAAATCTTTGGGATAAGACTCCAAAAATTTATGCACCAGTGGCAAGGATTTCCAAGAAATCCTCCCTCTAGTTTGAGGACATGGGGTTAGTTTGTGACCCGATGCATAAAAAATTTGAAAACTTGCTCAAGAAGGCCTGGAAGACAAATACTTCAGACCGAGTATTTCATCTACCTGCACTGTTAGATCTCTATCAGTATGGTTTAGCCAGTAAGAGGACCATCTGGCAGCAGGAACCCCTAAAGAAGAGATTCTAGCTCCATTACCAATGCTCAAACAAGCCTCATATGTTCTTGCGGACGCCTTAGCAGATCTAGTGAGGTTATCAGCAAGATCAGCCGCTATTTCTAATGCCACCCGCAGAGCCATATGGCTCCGTTCTTGGTCAGGGGATGCAGGTTCTAAAAACCGTCTATGTTCCAAGTGAAGGCGATAGGCTGTTTGGGTCTGTATTGGATGACATTTTGGAGCAAGCATCTGATAAGAAGAACGGTTTTCCAACTGATTCCATATACTTCTATCAGAGACGCTCCTTTCGCAGTCCAAAAAAAAGCCCAAAGCAGATCAAAAGAAGAGGGAATACTCAGGAAGATGGCAGTCTTCAAGAGGAATGAATAAGGGTTTCCTCTTCAATCCTGACAGTTCTTCAAAATCCACCCAATGATGCCAAAGGTCGGGTTGGAGCAAGATTAAGAAATTTTGTTCCAGAATGGGAAGAGATTGGAATCTCCCCTTGTATACTATCTGTCATCCAAGAGGGTTTCAAACTAGAGTTTTATGCCTACCCACCAGATCACTATTTAATCAACAAAAGAGAGTAACAGTTATCTCTAGAAACAGAACTAAACAGTTTGATTCAAAAAGGGGTCCTGCTCCAAGTTCCAGAAAGCCAGCAACAGCGGGGGTTTTATTCTCCTGTGTTTTTTATGAAAAAACAGGGAGGTCTTTCAGACTTATCATAAATCTGAAGAATCTGAACAAATGCCTATCTTACAAAATATTCAAGATGGAAACCATCAAATCAACAATAAATCTGCTCCCTCAACATTGTTACATGGAGACAATAGATTTGCAGGACGCATACTATCACGTACCCATATTCAGAGACCACCAAACATTTCTCAGAATAGCAGTTTTTATGGAAGGCCATCTCTGTCACTTTCAATTTCAAGTGCTCCCCTTTGGACTATCATTGGCTCCCAGAATTTTTACAATATTAATAGCGGAAATAACGAGTCATCTTCATCTGCAGGGCATTCTTATTATTCCATACTTGGACGATTTTCTGATTGCTGCTGTACAATCTTTTAGTACATCTAAGCCTTGTTCAAAGAACCTTCTCAAACCTTGGGTGGATAATAAATCTCAAAAAATCCAATCTCATTCCAGCACAGCAAAAAGTCTTTTTAGGAATTCTTCTTGACTCTCGTTTGCTAATGTCCTTCCTCCCAGAAGACAAACAGTTAACCCTTCAACAGACAGTAAATCTATTATCTATTATCTACTATCAAAAATGTCATGACAGTCTTGGGGATTCTGGCACCTTCAATACCTGCGGTCAGGTGGGCACAGAGTCACACCAGAATTCTGCAGGCCTTTCTGCTAACATCTTGGGATGGCAACAGTAGTTCTCTGGACAAGAAGGTTGCGATTCCAATGTATGTTAAACACTCCCTGGCTTGGTGGAAGATAAGGAGAAATCTTCAGACAGGGGTCTTCTGGTGTCAAGAGAATCAACTAGTGGTGACTACAGATGCCAGCAGTCGAGGTTGGGGGAAGTCATGCGGGAGACCTAATTGTTCAGGGAATCTGGGACGATTCCATGTCAAATCTAAGAGAACTCGGCGGTTCACAAAGTTCTTTTAGCCTTACACTCAAAAACCTCTCTCGGTCATATAAAAATCCTTTTGGACAATACAACGTCGCCTTTTTAAACAGGCAAGAAGGTACCTGAAGCAAATCTCTGGCAGATGCATTAAGAGAAATTTTTCTTTGGTCAAAAAAAGACCTATCCTCCTTAATGGCAGTGCATGTAAAAGTAAGCAGCAATGTGGTGGCCGATTTTCTCTGCCGTCAGACCTTTAAAGAAGGAGAGTGGACTCTTCATGCCAGTGTCTTTCATCAGATTACGGAAAATGGGGAGTTCCAATCCTGGATTTATTCGCAAATCGGATGAACAGGAGGGTAGAAAGGTTTTGTTCCTTGTCTCCCCTGAATGGTCCAGAAATATTAGATGCCCTATCCCGCTCTTGGCCATGGGGTATGTTGTATGCATTCCCTCCATTCAGCCTGAAGTAGCAGAAGAAAACGCACAAGTCATCATGATCGCTCCCTTTTGGCCCAAAAGGGCCTGGTTTCCCTTCTTGCTCAACCTGTCAGGGGGATTATCCTGGACTCTTCTGGTGTTTCCAGGCCTCCTTCAGCAGGGGCCAGTATTCCATCCAGGGGTCTCTCAACTAAAGTTGACGGCCTGAAAATTGAACGCCAAAATCTGAGGAAGAAGGGTCTCTCTGACCCTGTAATCTCCACCTTATTGAAAAGCATGAAAATGATAACTTCTAAAATTTATCTAAGAGCATGGAAAGCTTTCCTCTTGTTCTCCAGTGACAAGATCCAGCAAAATTCCTTGGATAATATCCCTGTCATGCTGGATTTCCAGCAAGCAGGTTTGGATAAGGGTCTTAAAACCTCCACACTTAAGGTACAGGTCTCCGACTTAGCGGTCTTTCTTGACACTAAATTATGAGACCATCCTCTGATCAGAAGGTTCATCAAGGGAGCAATCAGAGACTCCCCCAGTTTCAGCTCTATCATCCCACCCTGGGACTTGAACCTAGTCCTTTAAGTGCTGATGGAGGCCCCGTTTAAGCCCATTGAAGATATCTCCCTCAAGCTCCTGACTTTCAAAACCGCTTTCCTTCTAGCCATAACATCTGCGAGAATGGTGGGGGAAATTCAGGCTTTCTCTTGCTATCCTCCGTATCTAAGGATCCTGGGCGACAGGATAATCTTAAAACATTATCCATCCTTTCTCCTGAAGGTTGTAGACAGATTTCACTGTAAGGCTACATTCACACGACCGTATGTGTTTTGCGGTCCGCAAATTCTATTGTAACAATGCCTATCCTTGTCCACAAAACAGACTAGAATAGGACATGTTCTATTTTTTTCTTGGGTTACGGAATGGGCATACAGATGCGGATAGCACACGTGTGCTGTCCGTATTTTTTGTGGACCCATCGAAATGAAAAAAAACGGAATGGATATGGAAACAAAATAAGTTCGTGTGAATGTAGCCTAATGAAGAGATTATTTTACCATCCTGCCTGTCGCCTTCAACGGACTTAGAGAGAAAATTCCATGACCTGGATGTGAGGCGCTGTGTGCTGCTTACCTAAAGATCTGGGGGGAAATTTGGAAATCGGACTATCTAGGGCCCAATAAAGGTCAGTCAGCCGGCAAGGCCACTATTGCAAGATGTTTAAAGCAGACAATTGTTTTTTGTTATGCTCAAAAGAATCTAAATCCACCAAAGGGTCTCAAGGCCCACTCGACATGGACTATGTCGACCTCTTGGGCAGAAAATGCTGCTATCTGGATTGAACAGATCTGTAGAGAAGCTGCTTGGGCAAACCCAATGACTTTTTTCAACCACTATAAGTTAAATGTCATCGAGTAACCAGGATTTGTCATTGGGGCGCAGAATTCTTTCTGCAGTAGTCCCAACCTCATTGATTTCTCTGTCAGCGCCATTGGGGAGGCGCCGGGGAAAAGAGTTTATTACACTTACTGGTAATTGGTTTTTCCAATAGCCTCCCAAACAGCACTGGGGGTTATCCCACCCTTTAAAGGAGTTGTCCGGGTTCAGAGCTGAACCCGGACATACCCTTATTTTCACCCAGGCAGCCCTCCTGAGCCTGGCATCAGAGCATCTCATGCTCCGATGCGCTCCCTTGCTCTGTGCTAGATCGAGCAGGGCAAGGGCTCTTTTGTTTATCATAACTCACTGCAGTGTGTTCTGTGACATCACCAGCTCTGATGGCCGAGCTTTAGCGCTGCCCTGGCCGTTTTACTGGCTAGAGCAGCGCTAAGTCCCACTCATCATTGCCGATGATGTCACCGGGCTTCCTGGCAGCCCCATGGAGAGCCCAGTTCTTCACCTGAACTCCTAAAAATGCCTTCGCCCTGCGCGATTTAGCGCAGTGCAAAGGAGAGCATCGGAGCATGAACTGCTCCGATGCTCTTGTCAGGGGGGCTGCCTGGGTGAAAATGGAGGTATGTCCGAGTTCAGCTCTGAATCGGGACAAACACTTTAATTATTGGTTTCCTTGGTAATTCCTGTATTTTGGTTAAATTTAATATACATTTTTTGTTGCATCACTAGCGTGTACTCTGTTATTTACCGATTAGGTAAGGGAAGGAGGCCCTTTTAAAGCTAGAGCTTCCGTGTTGTTTCCTGTCCAGGGGCGGGGACACCCTCCTGTCATTGCCGTCGGGGAAGCTATTCAGAAAAACATTTACCGGTAAAAGTAATTAACTCCTTTTTTTTTTTTTTTTTAGTTTTGTAGAATCTTTCCACTATTATTGGTGTAATTTTTTTACTTTTTATAATATGGTTAAGGCTACTTTCCCATCTGCGATTTTGCTGTCTGTTTGGAAATCCGGCATGGGATATTGAAAATTAATAAACCAAATCCGGCACTAAAACCATTGTGAGTCAATGTGCGCGTCAAATAAAACTGATCCGGCACCATTGACTTACATGTTCAGTTTCTCATATCGCACACAAAAATGCTGCTTGCTGCGGTTTTGTGTCTAGGATGGGAACGCAAGAAGCCAGAACGGATTGCATTCTGGTGCACTCCTTTCCGGGTTGTTCAGTTTTGTCCTCGTAGACAATGAATGGGGACAAAACTGAAGCATTTTCCTCCGTTATTGAGATCCTATGACGGATCTCAATAGTGGAAAGGAAAAGCGCAGATGTAAAAGTAGCCTAAAGGGTTATCCCACCAAAAATATTCATCATCTACCCATAGAACAGGTGATAAATATCAGATCGCTGGGAGTCCAAACACTGGAAGAAAGCAGCCCTTCATGGGCAGTGCAGAAGATTTGCCGACTCTTCCCCTATTCCTGGAAAAGTCTATTTTTTGGGGTGGGATTTGCTTTCAAACCTGTATTACTACACAATGCAGTACTAAGACTGCTCACCAGCATAGGGCAGTCTACTGTTAAAAAAAAAAAAAAATGCTACATAAAAAAGTTCACAGGTATTATGTCCACAGGTATTAGTCTAGGATGTTCCAGGAGAGCTGTCAGGTATGCTGTGCATCATGGATGACATCCTGCTTTAACAGCCGGGATTGGATAGATCTTTGATCCAGGCCTTTTAGTCCCTTAGATACTATGGTCAATAGTTACTGAGGCATCTGAACAGTTGGGTGCCCCCAAAATATCACTCTGATGGATTATACCTCGAGCTGAAAGTTCTAACTTCGTGTATCAATTTTATGGAAAATACATGAATGAAGGAGTTTCCTCTTTGGACTATTTAAAGGGAATCGGTCTACCGATTTCAGACCATTATCTACAGTAGGGATCCACAACCTTCAGCACTCCAGCTGTGGTGAAACTACGACTTCCAGCATGCACACTTGCTTAGCTGTTTTCAGAACTACTATAGAAGGGAATGGAGTATGCTGGGAGTTGTAGTTTTACCACAGCTGGAGTGCCGGAGGTTGCTGACCCCTGATCTAGAGTGATACATGCGTATTACTGCAGCTATGAAGTCCAGATCACTATTTCTTTATTTTCCTACTGTCCCCTGTTAGCATTCAGAGATGCATTACAATGCATTATCAGGACTGCTGCGCATGCGCACGGGATTCCTCTCCATTATGTTAGTGTGGCAGAGCAGTCAGCCTTTGTCTCAGACTGTAAGAACATACAACAACCTCATACTTCTCCAAATAATGCCCCCAGATCAAAAATCTCACACCCTAAACCAAAAAAAGAAAGATCATGGGACTATACCTCTAAAATATATAATAATCTTTATTTAATCAAAATATATGACTCTATTACTAAATGATTGTAAGAGAAATCACGAGACACACCATAAGTAGCGCGGCTCCGTCATGATGGCTGATCCACATCTTCTCAGCGCTTCCCCAGGTAACCATTGCGCATGCGCGGCGCATAAAGTCATGTGTGTCGGAGCGCATCTCGATCATACAGCTCATGCACCAGGCCGTGTCTTGATGTGATCATGTGAATGTTAAGTCATGTGATCAGAAACGGAGCATATAGCCATTAATAAGGCGGCGGGATATAACTCTTCCACATATGTAGACACAGTGGGTGACATCTCAATTAGATAAACTACATGGTCATAGTATAAATACAAGCACCACTGAGAGACCACATTCATGATAATTCAATATAAATTTACCCACATGATTATAATAAAGAAAAGGAACATATGTATGTGTGACAATATAATCATGACCAGTCACTAATCAATAAAAAAGTAATGAATTAAACATGATATATACTTAAAAAATACATTTAAAGGATAACTGTCACACTTAGACCCTAATTTCAATTTTCATATATGTAGTTACTAATAACATAATATTCCGGAATCAGTTACTATTAGACTGACTTACCCCATATTTAATAAGATTCAGCCCTTAGCAACCAGTCTGCATAAAACTGCAATTTTACTATTCAGTTAAGATGGCCGCCACTGCCCTCCCCCTGAGGCTAATCCCGCCTGCCCTCACTAGCCAGTAACAATAGCCCCCCAAAAGTGTCAGTAACCAGAGCCCTCCCCCTAAAGGGTTAATCTCCTGCAGCACAAAGGGGTCCTCTTACCACATGTTGCTTTCATTCATACACTGAGCAGATGGCAGATCTCCCTTCCCTGCTCTGCGCTGCTCCAACTCTGCATTGGCCAGCTCTGCTGAGTGAGGGAGCGTCTGCCAAGCGCAGGGACAGGGAGAAGTGCACACAGCCCAGGCACTGTTATCAGCTGCTGGGGAGGACCTGGCTTTAATCATTTACTTACAGTCCCTGGCTGTCAGTAATCTGACCTTGCAGGCTGCGTGCTTCTGCGTCCTCCGTTCTTCAACACAGGGGACGGACCTGCCTAGCAACACAGAGGACGGACCTGCATAGCAACTCTATTTTAAGCACAGGTAAAAGTAGGCAGTAGAGGGAACAAAACTGTGGAATTAAGGGGTAATTGAATACACAGTGAAAAGTTGAAATAGGGCCACCAAGGAGATATTAATCACCACAATCCAATACTCCAAAAAAAATAAAAAATATGACAGTTATACTTTAAATCAAATTTGCAGCATTATTATACGAGCGCCATGATTAAATATAACATGATTAAGGTGTATAGTGTAAATATTTTAAGGCTCCAAAAACAAGAGCAACATTCCCCCATAAAATACATATATAATATATAGTGCCTACTAATATTTGAAAATATTAATTCCTATAATGTATGCATTTGCACTAGACACCCGCAAACCCACAACCATATGGGCAAGCGTGTCTCAGGCAATCCACACAATAAAGTGCAAAAGTACGTACCAAAAAATGTGATTATAAGAAATGAGATTTTTTTTTTATTATATATTATGTTTTATTTCTCTTTTCTTTTCCCTCGCATCTCTAAGTGTTAATATGTGGTATCAACATCAAAAAAATAAAAAATAAATAAAACATTAAAACACTGATATGTGGAAGTGAGGTCCACCCAGCAAAAAGACAAATGAAGCGCAGTCCCACATACCAATGAAAGTGCACCCCCATGGAGATCATACAATTAATAAATCAAAACTAATGGATCCCATGTCAATCCATAAATGTCACAAACACATGCTTCATCTCTTTTCTTATTCTTCCTTTTTTCGTTCTCCTTTTACTTTAAATACTTGTATAACTTCATCCATAAAGTCCACATGACTCAGCCGCCATAGATATGCAAAGAACACAGGAAAATCTTTAAAAAAAATAATAAAAAAAATAAATCAATACCAAAAATTACACATTAAATAAAAACAAAATATATACCCCATTATTAAAATTCACGCTTTTACAAAAAGGATTTGAAGCTATTACATTGTCAAGCCCCTTGGAATTATTGTATCTAACAATACCATCAATTTCGTTTCTTTCCACAACAATGCTCGCTTAATGTCACCACCCCTGGATCCCAATCTTATCCTATCTATATCCCTCACCTTTAAACCTTTTGGGTTACAGGCATGGTACTTACGAAAGTGACAGGGAATAGATTGTAGACCATCAACATCCTTTTCAAGGACCTCAGATGCAGCTTGAATTCTGTTAACGTGTTCTAAGACACGTACCTTAAGCGGTCTTTTGGTCATCCCAATATATATTAGGTGACAGGGGCAGGTGATCAGGTATATCACGGCTTCCGTATTACAGGTGATATTGTGTACAATTTTATATTATTTTTCTCTGGGGGAGTCCCAAAAAGTGGAGGAACAAATCATATATTTACAGGCCGCACATGATCCACATGAGAAGGATCCCCATTTAGGACCTATACTACCGAATATCCCTCTCGATGTATCCACTGTATAGTGACTGTTTGTCAATAAATCACGTAAATTTAGTGATTTCTTCCATGTGGTTTGTGGATAAGATGACAAGGTCATAGAAAGGTCTCTATCCGTTTGAAGCACTGCCCAGTGTTTTCTGAGGGTATTTTGGATAGTACACCATTCACTATTAAAAAGGGTAATGAATCGTACCGTAGAGTCATCAGTCTTTGTTAGGGAAATATCCCTTCACCTATAATTGTTGGAATCCAAATTAAAAGGGATTCGAGCGCTCGGGGAAACTGACACAAACATTGGATGTAGTTGTATCAGTATTCTCTTTATTTCAAAGACAAGCTCCCAATAATATAGGCTTGAAACAGAAAAAAAAAAACACATCACATAACAAACATGACATTTGCAGTTATAAGATATAGATCATAAGACCATACATAGGTTTCCATTCCTCTCTCCTCTCCCCCCCCCCCCTCCCCCAGCCTCACACTTCCTGAGGCTCAGACTATAGAGGAAACTGTGGGGAGGGGTGTGTGGGTGCGATCAACACACAAAAACTGACTTTTTTACCTTGTTTTTAGCTTTATTATTATCTGTCTATTTAACCCTGTAAGCTCCATTTAGAACCTGACCTAAATCTCCCATATACACAAGATGGAGGACATGTTTATACAAAATGGATTCTCATCCCTCACAGTCTTTTTATTTTATTGACCAAAAGTGTATGCTATCTCTTATCCTTCTTTTATAGTTTTCCAATGATAGCCTTGTTCTAGAAAGCGTTTAGTCAAATGAGAAGATTGTTGTTCAAAATTTTCTTCCTCAGAGCAAATGCGTCTCATTCTTAGAAAATTGACCCACAGGAATCGCTTGAATCACCTTTGGATAATGAAATGATGTAGCATGTAAGAGAGTTTACTGCGGTAGTCTTTCTGTAGACATCTGTTAGTATAGCCCCATTAGGTCTCTTCTTAATCAAGATATCTAAAAACTCTACCTCCACCAAACTAAATTTCCAAGTTAATTTGATGTTCAACTCATTATCATTGAGATGCCTAAGAAAGTCTTCCAAAATTGATGCTAAACTTTGCCATCTATATACCTCGACCAGAGGAGAACAGCATCATATCCAGGGGTACCTTGGACTACTTCCTCTCTCCCACAACCCCAAGAACAAGTTTGCATATGAGGGCGCACAAGACACCCCCATTGCAGTTCCCTGGAACTGTAGGAAAAAGCGACCTTTGAACAAAAGCCTGAAATTACTCACCGGTAATTCTGTTTCCTCATAGTCATGACAGCACCACCAGAGAGATGGACTCCTCCCCCAGTGACAGGAAACCTAGAGTATAAAAAGGAAGTACTTCCCTCCCAACATCAGTGGATTACAGAGATCTAGGAAGCCATCCAGTTAAGTAACATCTGAAACAATACAACTTAAGCAAGACAAACATAATAATAACTTTTTTTTGCAACACCCCGTGAACACCAATTGTTACAATCAAGATCGAAGGGTGGGAAGCCGTGGTGCTGTCGTGACTATGAGGAAACAGAATTACCAGTGAGTAATTACCGGCTTTTCCCCGTGTAACGACAGCACCACCAGAGAGAATACCAGAGAAGAAAATTAGGGTCGGACCACGGCCTGAAGTACCTTACGCCCAAAAGTTAAGGAAGAAAAAGAGCCCAAATCAAGTCTATAGTGACGAAAAAAAAGTGTTTGGAGACGACCAAGTAGCTGCCTTACAAATCTGATCAATGGAGGCACCTCTCCTTTCTGCCCAGGAAGATGCCACCGCCCGAGTTGAGTGGGCTTTAAGATTATCCGGACGAGATAAAACTGCAGAAACATAAGCAGCAGAAATACCCTGCCTAATCCATCTAGCTATGGTATCTCCTCTCACTTTATCTACTTTATTCGGTCCCAACACCTAAATAATGAGTCTATCAGATTTCCTAAAGTCTTTAGTCCTGGCTATATACTCCAGAACACATCTATGTACATCCAACATATGAAATTTCTTTTCTCCCTCAGAAGAAGGATTAGTACAGAAAGAGGGTAGCACCACCTCTTGGGACATATGGAAGGTGTCGACCACTTTGGGTAGAAATTCTGGGTTTGACTTAAAGAGGACCTTTCATCAGAAAAAAGTATGTAAACTGACTATACCGACGTGTAGAGCGGTGCCCAGGGATCCCCCTGCACTTACTGTTATCCCCGGGCGCCGCTCCGTTCTCCGGTTATAGCCTCCGGTATGTTCCTACTTAGGCTCCACCCGGGGGAACTTAGGCTCCACCCAGGGGAACCTGCCGGCGTCTCTTTCTCCTATGCTGTAGCGCTGGCCAATCGCAGCGCTCAGCTCATAGCCTGGCCTGGCATTTTCCTGGTGAAAGGTCCTCTTTAAGGATAATTGTGTCCTCTAAAAATTTGGTATAGGGCTCCCTAACGGATAATGCTGCTAACTCCCCTACCCTATGTGCTGATGTTATTGCAACTAACAGGGCAGTTTTCTCAGCCAGCACTTTGAGGGGTATATCACATAAGGGCTTTCAGGGAACTATACACAAGGACTGGAAAACAACTGATAAGTCCCAAGATGGAGCACGCATTGGTACGGATAATTGCAGTCTCTTGACGGACTTAGGAAATCTGATAATCCAGGGATGATCTGCAATCTTCTGGCCAAAAAATGCCACTAAAGCTGATACATGAACTTTGAGAGTGGCCCCTTTTAATCCCTTCTCCAGACCTTTCTGCTCAAAGTACAGGATGTCCGCCACGTTAAGTCTGTCTAGGTCAAGGGAATCAAGATTTATCCTAGAAAATAAATTTTCCCAGTTTCTTAAATAGATTTTAGATGTCACATCTTTTCTACTGGCTTGTAAGGTGGAGATAACCGCATCAGACAACCCTTTAGCCCTTAAGGTCTGCCTCTCAAAGGCCAAGAAGTTAAATGGAGATTCCGTACCTCTGGATGACATATTGGCCCCTGCATTAGTAGATTTGGAAGCTCCGGAAGGACCCAGGGATCACCCGGAGACATGACCCTCAGACAGAAGAACAAGGCTCTCCGCGGCCAGAAGGGAGCCACCAGGATGACTCTTGCTCTCTCTTCCTTTATTTTCTTGATTACCCTGGGAATAAGTGTCAGCGGGGGGAAGGCATACGCTAGATCCCAATCCCATCTCTGAGATAGAGCGTCCCCTGCTAGAGGCCTGTCTGCTGGCGATAGGGAGTAGAAATTGCTGAACTGTCTGTTTAACCTTGTTGCGAAAAGATCTACCTGAGGCTTGCCCCCTAAGTCAGAGATCTTCCGAAACACTTCTGGATTTAACTGCCACTCTCCTTGATGAATCAGATGTATGCTGAGATAGTCAGCCCTAAAGGTCTCCCTTTAAGTGGGTCACTGATATTGAATTTAGCTGGGATTCTGCCAGGGAAATAAAACTGGAAAGACAACGACATTAGAACTGGACATCTGGTAGTTCCTTGTCTGTTGATCAGGGATACTGTAGTAGTATTATCGGACACAATTCTTACATCTTTACCCTGGATAGAAGGGGCTAAGGACTGAAGGGCCCTAAAAACCGCCAGGGTTTCTTTGTAATTTGAGGATCTAACTCGAACAACCCCAGGCAATCTAAACTGCCCATGTGCGCCCCCCAACCATAAGGGCTAGCATCTGTGGTTATTACTACTGAACACTGGGGGCTCCAATCTAAATCTCTGGACACATTATCTTCCTGTAACCTCCAATCTAAGGACGAGATTACATCATTAGACAATCTAATTTTCCTATCCAGGTCTAACGGACTACCAACTCAGGAATTTAACAATTCTAACTGCAACTTCCTGGAATGCAGCTGACCTCATGGCACCGCAGGAAAAGCGGCGGTAAAAAGGCCCAACAAAGACATCCCTTTCCTAATAGTAATAAGGGAAACAGAGGAAACTTCCTGAATAAAAGAAAAAATCTTTTCAACTTTCTGCCTGGGAAGGAAGGATTTCTAAGCCGCAGAATCTAAGATTCACAGAAAAACTTTGTTTTGTAGAGAGAGGAGAAGATTTTTCCCAGTTGATTACCCAACCAAGCTGTTCTATAATTCCCTGGGCATGAACTAGGAATTTTTGTACCTTTTCTTTGGATTCTGCCACCAGCAAAAAATCATCTAAATACAGGATAAAGATGCCGTCTCCTTCTCTGATGTGAGCCGCCATCTCAGCTATGATTTCGGCTATGATTTTTGTGAAGATTCTCGGAGCGACAGCAATCCCAAATGGCAGGGCATAAAATTTATTTGAACTGCTAACCTCAGGAACTTCTGGAAGTATTTGTGAATGGGTAGATGGAAATAAGCGTCTTTTAAATCTAGAGATGCCATATAACAGTCCTTCGTCAAAAGGTTTATTGCTGACCTTAGGGACCCCATTTTGAACCGATGGTAAACAAGAAATTCAGGGGCTTCAGGTTTATTATGACCCTGAACGTTCCATTTGTCTTTTTTACAAGGAACAGAGTGGAATAAAACCCCTGACCTATTTCCTCTACCGGAACCAGAACCCCCTTTTCTACCAGGGACAAAACCTCTGACTCCAGAAGAGACTGACCCGAGGGCCCAGAAGAGCACTTTGTGACTATGTAACGGGTAGGTGGCAGACTGATTATCTCGAGATGGAGACCCTCTTTTATGGTCTCTAGAACCCACCAACTTCCTGCTATCAACTGCAACTCTGCCAAGAAGTTTTTCAGTCTGCCACCCACCCGCAAGACCCCGTCATTGTGGACTGGGTTTCTTGAAGGTGAAAGAGGGTTGGTTGAACATAAGGCCACTACCTTTCTGGGGCCCCCCCCATCTGTTGCCTACTTGGCCTCTGTCTCTAACCTGACTCCCTCCCCTTCCCTTAGCACGTAAGGGCCGATACTATCTAGAGGACTGTGTAACAGGGAATCCCTTCTTTCTATCCCCTGCTTTCTCCAATAAATCAGTGAGAACGGATCCAAAAAGGAACTCGCCCTCACATGGGATAGAGCACAATTTATTCTTGGAGCTGAGATCCCCTGACCAGCTTTTCACTCAGAGTGCTCGTCTAGCAGAGTTCTCAAGGTATCAGATGAGGAGGCTGCCTTCTTAATTGCAGGGAGGGAGGCCAGCAGCTGATCCCCAGGCACATTATTTTGGATATCTGTTGAAAGCTGATCAATCCACAACATCATGGACCTTGCCACTGAGGTACCTGCTATTCTTGGTTTAAGCTCTGCCCCAGCGGTCTCCCAAGTACTCTTAAGGAACCCTTATCCATGGGCTCCTTAAGAGTCCCCAAGTCTTCAAAAGGCAAGGAACCTTTTCTAGAAATTTAGGCTATAGCCACATCAATTTTAGGCGGATAATCCCAAGTTTTGGTCTCTGTCTCATCAAAGGGATACTTCCTTTTGATGGCCCTAGGGATAAACAACTTCCTGTCTGGGTTGTCCCATTCTGATTTAATAAGTTGGGACACAGTCCGGTGAATAGGAAAAACTTTCCTTTTCTCTATCTCAAATCCTTCAAACATGATGTCTTGAATAGTCTTCTGTCCCCTTGCCTCTTTTAGCCCCATGGCTGATCTTACTGCCTTGACCAACTGATCCGTATCTTCACACTGAAATAACAGTCTTCCTGATAAATCATCCTCAGACCCGTCAGACCCCTCTTCTGAGTCAGACTAAACCATAATTAAACCGTCTTCAACGTCAGATGGTACTGCGACAGCGGGAGCAACCACCAGCTGAGGTATAGATGTTACAGGCGCTGACTGAAAACCTCTTAACCCCTTAAGGACACATGACGTACCGGTACGGCATGTTTCCCGAGTCCTTAAGGACACATGACGTACCGGTACGTCATGGCTTTAAATAGCGATGCCGGCGCCGCGGGGGTTAATCGGAACGGGATGCCGGCTGAAATCATTCAGCCGGCATCCTGTAACAATGCAGGGGGGGGTCATTTGACCCCCCCGCATCGACGATCGCAGAAAACCGCAGGTCAATTCAGACCTGCGGTTTTCTGCGTTTCCGGTCCATTCGGGTGTCCTGTGACCCGATGAACCGGAAAAAGACTGCGATCGGTGGCGTAATTATACACCACCTATCGCAGTCCGAGGATTTGGAGAGGCGGAGCTGGCCCTGGTGCTGAATGCCGCTGTCCAGGGTGCTGATTGGTGCAGGGGAGAGAGGCGCGAGATTCAAACTTCCTGCGCTTCTCTCTCCCCTCCTCTTCCTGTCCAGCACCCTGACCGTGCAGCATCGTCCAGCACCAGCTCCTGTGTCCCCCTAATCGGCATCCATCACCCTCCTGCACCCATCGCCACCCAGGTAGGTTAGGGTCAGTGAGGGAGAGGCACCTTTAGGCAGGGATAGAAGGGAAAAGTTAGAAAAAAAAAAAATGCACATTTATTCTAAACTTTTTTGTTTCAGCTTTCAGACCCCAGACCCCCCCCTGCCACTTGCGCCCCCCCCCCCCCCCCCCCCGCATCCCTTTTTTTTTTCCTAACACTTGCCCATTTTTTTTGCCTGGACTTTTTAGTACGTGAACACCCGTGCCCCCACACACACGCACATAGAATAAAGGTTTACACGCACGCACATACACACGCACACACACACACCCATGGCCCGCCGGGTGTTCTCGGCCGAGGAGGCATATGCCCAGATTGCCTCCGACTCTGAGAGCCCCAGTGAGGATGAGGATGAGGATGACCCCACGTTCCTTTTGTCATCCGCATCCTCCTCATCATCATCGGATGACGATGAGCCACCAAGGCAGCGGAGACGCCGCCAGGCGGAGCCAGGGGCCCCACATGCTAGGGATCCTGTGGCCCACCCTAGTACGAGCCGCCCTGGGGTTCGTACTGGTTTCCCGGCCCACCAAATAAGTTCACCGGAGCCCCCTGCCGATGAACTTAGCTGGTGTCCCCCAGTGGACTTTGAGCCTGAGATTCCGGATTTCGCTGGCAATCCTGGAATCCAGATTCCCACAGTGGGGTTTACTGAAATTGACTTTTTTAGTTTTTTTTTCAGTAACCCACTGGTGAATCTGATGGTGGAGCAGACGAATCTGTACGCCCAACAGTTCGTCGCTCAAAACCCGGGCTCATTTTTGGCTAGACCCGGTGGCTGGACGCCGGTCAGTGCAGCCGAGATGAGGACATTTTGGGGCCTCGTGCTGCATATGGGTCTAGTGCAAAAAACCCAGTGTCAGGCATTACTGGAGTGGGGACATACTCTACCAGACCCCACTGTACAGTACGGCCATGACACGCTCCCGGTTTGAGGCCATCCGGAAATGTCTGCATTATTCCGATAATGCAGCATGTCCCCCCCGAAGTGATCCTGCCTATGACCGGCTGTACAAGATACGGCCGGTCATCGATCACTTTGGGGCCACATTTCAGCAGGCCTACGTACCTGGAAGGGAGGTCGCGGTTGATGAGTCTCTCGTTGCGTTCAAGGGGAGACTCAGTTTCCGCCAATACATTCCCACAAAGCGGGCGAGGTATGGCGTGAAGCTATACAAAATTTGTGAGAGTACCTCAGGGTACACTTACAAATTTCGTGTGTACGAGGGGCGAGATTCCCGGATTCAACCACCAGAATGTCCCCCCACTCTGGGTGTTACCGGGAAACTCGTGTGGGACCTTATGTACCCACTGCTGGATAAGGGTTACCACTTGTACGTGGACAACTTTTATACCAGCATTCCCTTGTTCAGGTCCCTTGCCGCCAGATCCACGTTCGCTTGTGGGACCGTGCGGAAAAATCAACGCGGCCTCCCTGCCCACCCCCTCCAGGTACCTATCCCCAGGGGTGAGACCCGTGCCCTTACCAGTGGAAGCCTGTTGCTGGTCAGGTATAAGGACAAGAGGGATGTCCTTATGCTGTCCACAATCCACGGTAACAGCACCACCCCCGTCTCTGTGCGAGGTACCGCGGCAACGGTCCTCAAGCCCGATTGTATCGTCGCCTACAATCGGTATATGGGAGGAGTTGATCTCTCTGATCAAGTCCTCAAGCCATATAATGCCATGCGCAAAACCCGGGCATGGTACAAAAAAGTTGCGGTCTACTTGGTACAGGTTGCCATGTACAACTCTTTTGTACTATCCCGAAGCGCTGGCAGCACAGGGACATTCCTCCAGTTCTATGAGGCAGTCCTCAAAGACCTGATCTTTTCGGACCGGGAAAGAGCAGGCCGGAGTACCTCGGGAACTGGAGGCGCCCGGATCGTCCCTGGCCAACACTTTCCAGGTGTGGTCCCCCATACTGGAAAGAAGGGACGAACCCAAAAAAGATGCAGAGTGTGTCACAAGAGGGGGATACGGAAGGACACCACTACTCAGTGTGACACTTGCCCCGATCATCCGGGCCTCTGCATTATCGATTGCTTCAGGGAGTATCACACTTCCATGGAGTACTAAATTTTTATAATCTCCAACAGTCCCCTAGAGAACATAAAACACTATGTCTCTCAGACTTTGGAGACACAGAAACAATTTTTTTTCCCCAAAAAAATATTAGTTTTAGTGCAGGCATCCTCAAACTGCGGCCCTCCAGATGTTGTAAAACTATAACTCCCAGCATGCCCAGACAACCTACAGCCATCAGCAGGGCATGGTGGGAATTGTAGTTTTACAACATCTGGAGGGCCGCAGTTTTAGGATGCCTGCTTAGTGTCTCCAAAGTCTGAGAGCCATACATATAGGGCATCGTCGCGTGCGTAAAAGTCGTCGCTATAAAAATAAAATTTGACCAAACCCCTCGGATGAACAGCGTTAAAAATATAAAATAAAAACGGTGCCAAAACACCCATTTTTGGGCAAAATTTCCATTTGAATCCTTTTTTTCCAGTAATAAAGCAAGGGTTAACAGCCAAAAAAAACTCAATATTTATGGCCCTGATTCTGTAGTTTGCAGAAACACCCCATATGTGGTCGTAAATGGCTATATAGCCGCACGGCAGGGCATAGAACGAAGGGAACTCCATACGGTTTCTGGAAGGCAGATTTTGATGGACAGTTTTTTTTTTTACACCATGTCCCATTAGAAGCCCCCCCTGATGTAGCCTAGACTAGAAACTCCAAAAAAGTTACCCCATCTAAGAAACTACACCCCTCAAGGTATTCAAAAGTTACTTTATAAACTTTGTTAACCCTTTAGGTGTTCCACAAAACTAAATAGCAAATGTAGAAAAATTTTAGAATTTTATTTTTTTGTTACCTTGCCTCAAAAAAGTGTAATATAGAGCAACCAAAAATCATATTTACCCCTAAAATAGTCCCAAAACAACAACCACCTTATCCCATAGTTTCCTAGATGGGGTCACTTTTATGGAGTTTCTACTCTAGGGGTGCATCAGGGGGCTTGAAAGGGTACATGGTGTAAATAAACCAGTCCAGCAAAATCTGCCTTCCAAAAACCGTATGGCGTTCCCCTTCTTCTATGTCCTGCCGTTTAGCCAAATAGTAGTTTACCACCACATATGGGGTGTTTCTGCAAACGACAGAATCAGGGCAACCCATTTTGAGTTTTGTTTGGCTGTTAACCCATTTTTTTCAGTAATAAAGTAAGGGTTAAAATGGAAAATTTTCCAAAAAATAGAAATTTCTAAATTGTTTCTCCATCTGCCATTAACTCTTGTGGAACACCTAAAGGGTTAACAAAGTTTGTAAACCCAGTTTTGAATACCTTGAGGGGTGTACTTTCTTAGATGGAGTCACTTTTTTGAAATTTCTATTCTAGGGGTACAACAGGGGGCTTCAAATGGGACATGGTATAAACAAAACCAGTCCTGCAAAATCTGCCTTCCAAAACCCATATGGTGTTCCCCTCCTTCTATGTCCTCCCGTTCGGCCAAACAGTAGTTTACGACCACATATGGGGTGTTTTTGCAAACTACAGAATCAGGGCAACCCATTTTGAGTTTTGTTTGGCAGTTAACCCTTGTTTTACTCCTGGAAAAAATTGATTATATTGGAAAATTTTCCAAAAAATAGAAATTTCTAAATTGTTTCTCCATCTGCCAATAACTCTTGTGGAACACCTAAAGGGTTAACAAAGTTTGTAAACCCAGTTTTGAATACCTTGAGGGGTGTACTTTCTTAGATGGAGTCACTTTTTTGAAATTTCTATTCTAGGGGTGCAAGGGGGGGCTTGAAATGGGACATGGTATAAACAAAACCAGTCCTGCAAAATCTGCCTTCCAAAACCTATATGGCGTTCCCCTCCTTCTATGTCCTCCCGTTTGGCCAAACAGTAGTTTACGACCACATATGGGGTGTTTCTGCAAACTACAGAATCAGGGCAACCCATTTTGAGTTTTGTTTGGCAGTTAACCCTTGTTTTTTTCCTGGAAAAAAATTATTATATTGGAAAATTTTCCAAAAAATCTAAATTCTAAAAATGTATGTCCATTTGCCATGAAGTGTTGTGGAAGACCTAAAGGGTTAACAAAGTTTGTAAAAACAGTTTTGAATACCTTGAGGGGTGTCGTTTCTAGAATGGGGTCATTTTTGGGTGGTTTCTATTATGTAAGCCTCACAAAGTGACTTCAAACCTGAACTGGTCCATAAAAAGTGGGATTTTGAAGATTTCTGAAAATTTCTAAATTTGCTTCTAAACTTCTAAGCCTTGTAACATCCCCAAAAAATAAAATATCATTCCCAAAATGCTACAAACATGAAGTAGACATATGGGGAATGTAAAGTCATCACAATTTTTGGGGGTATTACTATGTATTACAGAAGTAGAGAAACCGAAACTTTGAAATTTGCTAATTTTTCAAAATTTTGGGTAAATATGGTATTTTTTTATGCAAAATAGTCCCAAAACAACAACCACCTTATCCCATAGTTTCCTAGATGGGGTCACTTTTATGGAGTTTCTACTCTAGGGGTGCATCAGGGGGCTTGAAAGGGTACATGGTGTAAATAAACCAGTCCAGCAAAATCTGCCTTCCAAAAACCGTATGGCGTTCCCCTTCTTCTATGTCCTGCCGTTTAGCCAAATAGTAGTTTACCACCACATATGGGGTGTTTCTGCAAACGACAGAATCAGGGCAACCCATTTTGAGTTTTGTTTGGCTGTTAACCCATTTTTTTCAGTAATAAAGTAAGGGTTAAAATGGAAAATTTTCCAAAAAATAGAAATTTCTAAATTGTTTCTCCATCTGCCATTAACTCTTGTGGAACACCTAAAGGGTTAACAAAGTTTGTAAACCCAGTTTTGAATACCTTGAGGGGTGTACTTTCTTAGATGGAGTCACTTTTTTGAAATTTCTATTCTAGGGGTACAACAGGGGGCTTCAAATGGGACATGGTATAAACAAAACCAGTCCTGCAAAATCTGCCTTCCAAAACCCATATGGTGTTCCCCTCCTTCTATGTCCTCCCGTTCGGCCAAACAGTAGTTTACGACCACATATGGGGTGTTTTTGCAAACTACAGAATCAGGGCAACCCATTTTGAGTTTTGTTTGGCAGTTAACCCTTGTTTTACTCCTGGAAAAAATTGATTATATTGGAAAATTTTCCAAAAAATAGAAATTTCTAAATTGTTTCTCCATCTGCCAATAACTCTTGTGGAACACCTAAAGGGTTAACAAAGTTTGTAAACCCAGTTTTGAATACCTTGAGGGGTGTACTTTCTTAGATGGAGTCACTTTTTTGAAATTTCTATTCTAGGGGTGCAAGGGGGGGCTTGAAATGGGACATGGTATAAACAAAACCAGTCCTGCAAAATCTGCCTTCCAAAACCTATATGGCGTTCCCCTCCTTCTATGTCCTCCCGTTTGGCCAAACAGTAGTTTACGACCACATATGGGGTGTTTCTGCAAACTACAGAATCAGGGAAACCCATTTTGAGTTTTGTTTGGCAGTTAACCCTTGTTTTTTTCCTGGAAAAAAATTATTATATTGGAAAATTTTCCAAAAAATCTAAATTCTAAAAATGTATGTCCATTTGCCATGAAGTGTTGTGGAAGACCTAAAGGGTTAACAAAGTTTGTAAAAACAGTTTTGAATACCTTGAGGGGTGTAGTTTCTAGAATGGGGTCATTTTTGGGTGGTTTCTATTATGTAAGCCTCACAAAGTGACTTCAAACCTGAACTGGTCCATAAAAAGTGGGATTTTGAAGATTTCTGAAAATTTCTAAATTTGCTTCTAAACTTCTAAGCCTTGTAACATCCCCAAAAAATAAAATATCATTCCCAAAATGCTACAAACATGAAGTAGACATATGGGGAATGTAAAGTCATCACAATTTTTGGGGGTATTACTATGTATTACAGAAGTAGAGAAACTGAAACTTTGAAATTTGCTAATTTTTCAAAATTTTGGGTAAATATGGTATTTTTTTATGCAAAAAAATTAACTTTTTTGACCCAATTTTAGCAGTGTCATGAAGTACAATATGTGACGAAAAAACAATCTCAGAACGGCCTGGGTAAGTCAAAGCGTTTTAAAGTTATCAGCACTTAAAGTGACAGTGGTCAGATTTGCAAAAAATGGCCTGGTCCTTAAGGTGAAATAGGGCTGTGTCCTTAAGGGGTTAAGGAGGCCTCGACCTGATTTTTGACCATTTCCTGCAACTGCAGCAGCAGTGATGGAGCTTCTTGTGCCATAACCTTATTAGTACAACTGATACAATTGGGTTTGCTATAGTCAGCAGAAAGACTTTTTAGATCTTCTGGAACCCTCATCAGTAGATGGGACCTTGGAGGAAGATTCCGAGCAAGCCTCCTTAGAGGTCGTATCCTCGCTGGAAACACTCATGTTAGACACAGCACCCCACTCCTGGAAGCAGATAGCACCTAATGGCTGATCCTTCAAACACGGAGGCCAACTGCAGAAAAAAGCACTTATTTTTATATCTGGCGCCGAAAGCTTCAGGAAACCCGGCGTCTACGTCATAATTCTGCGCCGGCAACCTCCTGCTCCTCCCAGCTATCACATGAGAATCAGACCCCGCCTCCATGTAGCCACGCTCACCAGAGCTCCATGCTCGATCACGCCGTTACTCCGGACCTTCTCCTGATTTCACCAAACTCCAGCTTCTCACCGGAGACCAACAGGTAACTTACCCTAACTGCTGCGGTCTCTCTCGAAACCACGAGCGGGCCGCGGAGGTAGAAAGGAGCAGCGGAGGGGGCGGGAGGCGGGGTGGCAAGTACACGGACCTGCTGCTTGGTGTGAAGGAAGTAACTCCACACCGGGAGCCATACAGGGGACCCAACCACCCTGAACCACAGGGATTTTACTGTCCCCCACCATATGCATAACACAGCCACCTGGCTATGGAATACTCCAGGCTTTCTAGGGACAGGAAACCACTGATGTTGGGAGGGAAGTACTTCCTTTTTATACTCTAGGTTTCCTGTCCCTGGTGGAGGAGTCCATCTCCCCGGTAGGGACAGGAAACAAACTCCAACAGTACCAAAATCCACTCAATCAATTCACTGTCAAGATCTATCATTGATAGAAAAAATCTTGACGCCGGCACTCCCTGGTTGGGGCATATAGACGTATATAATGATTTGACATCACATGTAACTAGATATGTCCCTTCTTCCAATAGATGTCATTCAAGCGCCTCAACATATCTGTGGTGTCCTGTACAAATGAAGGGAGAGTTTCGACACACTTCTGTAAATAAATCTCCCAATATTAGTACACATTCCACCAATCCCCGAGACATAATATTTAGTGTTTAGCGTAAATATTCGAAAAACTATTTTGTTTGTTCCTGGGGTCCTTGGGCAGCACGCCCCACTGTCCTTACTACAGCTTTGCTGTAAGGAGCTTTGTTATTGGTTATTTCAGGTACAGGCAGCATCGCTGCGCTGCCTATGCCGTTCACAGCGCTCAGTGCGCTGATGAATGTGGTGGAAAAGTCTAAGCTTTAGACTTTTTTCCAGGGAGTCGCACGGGCCGCATGACACAGCCTCACGGGCCGGATTTGGTTGGGCATCACTGATCTACAGTGTATCTGATATTGCCTAAAATTTGCAAGCTCAAACATATTAAAGCACTATCTGCATATAAAGCTATTCTAATGTTCTGCCGTGCCAACCATTTTCTCCAGTCTCAGGAAAGTTATACCAGCTTGAAAAATGTAGCATGAGTGCCCCACGCCGGTATTTCGCGCGCATTATGCGAATATTACATTGCCGATTTTCGCAATCAAGAATATAATCTCGAATTCTCGAATATGTGACGAATATTCCACAAAATATTCGCGAAATATTGCTAATTCGAATATTGCCGCTGGCGCTCATCACTAATATTATGACATGGAGTGCTTTATCTGATTAATGTGCCTCATGTAATTTTTTCAGTATTAATTTCCACCGTGCCTTTCTTTCCTATTTATTGTAATAGAGTTATATATTATTATTATTATTATTATTATTAATTATTAATAATTATTAAAGCGCCATTCATTCCATAGCGCTGTACATATGAAAAGGAGTATACATACATAATACAGACAATTGCACTAATCATAAACAAGACGAGTTACAAACTGGTACAGAAGGAGAGAGGGCCCTGCCCGTGAGGGCCTACAATCTACATGGTATGGGAGAAGGACACAGTAGGTGAAGGTGAAGCTGGTCATAGCGGTATAGAGGCAGCAGGGTCACTGGGTGTAGGCTTGTCTGAAGAGGTGGGTTTTTAGGTTTCTTTTGAAGGATTCCACTGTCGGTGAGAGTCTGATCTGTTGGGGTAGCGAGTTCCAGAGAATGGGGGATGCACGGGAGAAATCTAGGAGGCGATTGTGGGAAGAGGTGATAAGAGGATAGGAGAGAAGGAGGTCCTGTGAGGATCAGAGATTGCGTGTGGGGATGTATCTGGAAAGTAGCTGAGATGTAGGTAGGGGGCAGGTTGTGGACGGCCTTGTATGTATTTGTTAGTATTTTAAACTGAATTTGCTGGGCAATGGGGAGCCAGTGAAAGGATTGGCAGAGGGGAGAGGCAGAGGAGTAACAGGGTGAGAGGTGTAATAGTCGGGCAGCAGAGTTGAGGATAGATTGGAGGGGTGCGAGAGTGCTAGATGGAAGACCACAGAGGAGAATGTTGCAGTAGTCTAGGCGGGAGATGATGAGAGCATGTACAAGCATTTTCGCAGATTCAAAGTTGAGGAAAGCGCAGATGCGAGAGATCTTTTTGAGTTGGAGGTGGCAAGTGCTGGAAAAGGCTTGGATGTGTGGTCGGAAGGAGAGGGCAGAATCCAAGGTCACTCCAAGGCAGCGGACTTGGTTGACCGGGGAGAGTGTGCAGCCTTTGATCGTGATAGATAGGTCTGTTGGGGGGGTTGAGCAAGATGTGGGAAAGATGATGAATTCTGTTTTATCCATGTTAAGTTTTAGAAAGTACGAAGAGAAGAAGGATAATATAGCAGATAGACATTTGGGGATTCTGGTTAATAAGGTGGTGATGTCTGGACCAGAGAGGTAGATTTATGTGTCCTCAGCATAAGAGTGATACTGAAAGCCATGGGACTCTGAGATATCCCAGGCCAAAGGTGTAAATATAGAAGAGTAGGGGTCCTAGGACAGAGCCTTGAGGGACACCAACAGAGAGGGAATGCGACGAGGAGGTGATGTGACAGTGGGAGACGCTAAACGTCCGGTCTGCGAGGTATGATGTGATCCAGGAGAGGGCCAGGTCAGTGATGCCAAGAGATGAGAGAGTTTGCAACAGAAGGGAGTGGTCGACAGTGTCAAAGGCAGAGGACAGGTCAAGGAGAAGGAGGACAGAGTAATGTTTTTTTTGTTTTGGCTGTTAGTAGGTCATTGGTGACTTTGGTAAGGGCAGTCTCAGTTGAGTGGTGGGCTCAGAAGCCAGATTGTAGTCGGTCAAAGAGGGAGCAGGAGGAGAGGTGAGAGGACAGTTCCGAATGGAAATGTTGTTCAAGTAGCTTTGAGACATACAGAAGAAGTGATATGGGGCGATAACTGGACAAAGAAGATGGGTCAAGTGAAGGATGGGTGTAATGGTAGCATGTTTAAAAGCAGAGGGGAAGACACCAGAGGTTAGTGATAGGTTGAAGAGATGAGTTAGGGCTGGGACAAACACTGTGGTGAGGTTAGGCATGAGGTGGGATGGGATTGGGTCAAGTGCACAGGTGGTGAGATATGATATGGAGAGTAGAGTGGAGAATTTTCCTTGTGTAATGGTGGAGAAGCAAAGTTTTGGGAGAAGAGGACCGAGCAGTTGTGTAGAGGGTCTGTAGGGACTGTGCACTGAAGCTTTCTCTGATGTTGACTAACTTTTGTTTGAAGTATGCGGCAAAGTCCTTGGCTGAGATGAGAGGAGAGGGTGGGGGCGCTGGGGGACGGACAAGGGAGTTAAGTGTTAAAATGTTGTTTAAGGTTGTGGGCCAGGGAAGATATAAGAGATGAGAAGTAGGCCTGTTTTGCATCAGCGAGTGAGGATTTGAATATGAGGAGGGATTGCTTGTATGCGGTAAAGTGATCTTTAGAATGGGATTTCTTCCATCGCCGCTCAGCAGCCCTGAAAGCTTGTCTGAGTTTTTTGGTCAGGTTGGTGTGCCAGGGTTGTCTGTTGATTTTTGGGGTTTTGTTGTGTGTGAGAGGGACAACAGTGTCCAGAGCTGTATGTATTGTGGTGTTATATAGGGTGGTGGCAGCATCTGGGTCTTCGAGAGAACAAATAGTAGAGAGTGGTAGAAGAGAGTCAGAAAGCAAGCAAAAGTTTAGATTTTTAAGGTTCCTGCGGGGGTGTGCTAGTGTGTGGACCGGGGGAGCAGCAGAAGAAACCAATGAAGAGAAGGTGAGTAGGTAGAGTAGGGAGCAGAGGCGGGTAAAGATAAGATCCAGAGTGTGACCATCTCTGTGAGTGGGAGCGGAAGACCACTGTGAGAGGCCGAAGGAAAAAGAGAGTGATAGGAGTTTAGAGGCGGCTGAGTGGGAGGTGTCCATAGGGATGTTGAAGTCACCCATGATGATAGTTGGGATGTCGGCAGAAAGAAAGTGTAGGAGCCAGGTGTTAAAGTGGTCAAGAAAGATGGTGGCTGAACCTGTGGGGCGGTAAATGACAGCTACTTGAAGGTTGGAGGGAGAGTAGATGCGAACAGAATGTACTTCAAATGAGGCGAGCGCAATGGAGGGTGGCAGTGGAGTTGGGCTGTAGGAGCAGGTGTCTGATAGGAGAAGACCCACTCCTCCACCATGTTTGCTACTGGGGCGGGGTGTGTGAGTGAAATGAAAACCGCTATGAGAGTGCAGCAGGGGAGGAGATGTCAGAGGGTGTCAGCCATGTTTCTGTGAGACCCATAAAGGAACGTTTGAGAGATGAAGAAGTCATGAGTGTAGGACAGTTTGTTACAGACAGAGCGTGCATTCCATAATGTTCCTGCAAGAGGAACCAAAGGAGCAGGGGTCAGAGGAATGGTTACTAGGTTTAAGGGGTTGCAGAAATTTGTAGAAGGAGATTTGTAGTAGGAGGTAGAGGTGACAGTGGGGATTTGCTGAGGGGGGCCTGGATTTGGAGAGATATCACCAGCAATAAGGAGAAGCAGAGAAAGTGTTAGTAGGTGAGAATAAGAGAGGGCAGGAGGTGTCTGTGTGTGTTGGGAAGGAAGTGTTTTATGTTGCCAAACTGGTTTGTGCAAACGGTCTGGTGAGAAGGTAAGATGGAGAGAGAGATGCATAGTTTCTTGCTTGGTGAATGGATGTGCGGGTATTTCAGGAGGTTTTGGAAAAGTGGGAAGAGTAAGATGAAAGATAGAAACATTGTTTGCATTAACTATTTCTGTAATTACCTGTGGTCCCCTTCTGGTTCAATTCTGGTATAATTCAATATGTGCACTTGAAATATGTTGCATTTGGGAAGACCTAGGAGCTTAGATTTATACCAACTCAGTTCTGACCAAGAGGGGAGGGCTACATACGGCCTAATCAAGGGAGGACCAAATACAGGGGTGAAATATTCAGTGTAAGCAAATACTCAATAAATCCAGCAGGGAAAGAGACATTAAAGTTCAATGTAGACATACCGGGGATGAGAAGGAAAGATGAGGGTGTGGACAATATCAGACTATGGAAAAGCTGGCAGTTCGCTTCAATGTATTTTATTTATATATTTTGATTAAATAAAGATTATTATATATTTTAGAGGTATAGTCCCATGATCTTTCTTTTTTGGTTTTGTCTCAGACTGATCTGCTCCTGCTCAGTGACTTCACAATGATTACTGGGAAAATTCCATTTTTTGCTGGGATTTCCCTTTAAACCTGTATTACCACACAGTGCAGTAGTAAGGCTGCTCACCAGCAGAGGGCAGTCTACTGCAAATTTAAAAAAAAAGTGCAGAAAAGATGCATGTGACACATGTAAACTAGTGTAGTCTGCTAATGCTATTCTGGTACTACAACTCCCAGCATGTGCTGATAACCACACACAAGTTGTATCTGAGTTACAAGGGTCCAGTGTACCCAGTCGTCCTCTCGAGCATGTCCACTCCATACAAGCTCCTGCTTACTGAGGCCAGAAAAGACCAAGTAACCCCCATACTAGTACTAGATCCCAGCTGTGGGGCCCCTAGCAGTATGGTTTATGAGAACACCCCCAAATACCTGTCTGCCTCCTGACTTGTCCATAAATAATTGAAATTCCCATTAAATGACAATTCTGAATAGTCTTAGGCCTCTTTCACATGGGCGAGTTTTCCGTGCGGGTGCAATGCGTGAATTGAACGCATTGCACCCGCACTGAATCCGGACCCATGCATTTCAATGGGGGTGTGCACACGAGTGGTGATTTTCACACATAACTTGTGCGTTGCGTGAAAATCGCAGCATGCTCTATTTTGTGCGTTTTTCACGCAACGCAGGCCCCATAGAAGTGAATAGGGCTGCGTGAAAATCGCAAGTATCCGCAAGCAAGTGCAGATGCGGTGCGATTTTCACGCACTGTTGCTATGAGACGATCGGGATGGAGACCCGATCATTATTATTTTCCCTTATAACATGGTTATAAGGGAAAATATTAGCATTCTTAATACAGAATGAATAGTACAATAGCTCTGGAGGGGTTAAAAAAAAATTTAAATTTTTTTTTACTCACCTTAATACACTTGTTCGCGCAGTCGGCATCTCTTCTGTCTTTATCTTTGCTGTGTGCAGGAAAAGGACCTGTGGTGACGTCACTGCACTCATCACATGGTCCGTCACATGATCCATCGCCATGGTAAAAGATCATGTGATGGACCATGTGATGAGCACAGTGATGTCATCAAAGGTCCTATTCCTCACAGATGAAGACAGAAGAGATGCCGGCTGCGCGAACAAGTGGATTAAGGTGAGTTAAATTATTTATTATTTTTTTTAACCCCTCCAGCGCTATTGTACTATGCATTCTGTATTCAGAATGCTATTATTTTCCCTTATAGCCATGTTATAAGGGAAAATAATACAATCTACACAACCTTGAACCCAAACCTGAACTTCTGTGAAGAAGTTCGGGTCTGGGTACCACATTCAGTTTTTTATCACGCGCGTGCAAAACGCATTGCACCCGTGCAATAAAAACTGAACAACGGAACGCAATCGCAGTCAAAACTGACTGCAATTGGGTACCTACTCGCGCGGGTTTGCTGCAACGCATCCGGACCTTATCCGGACACGCTCGTGTGAAACAGGCCTTAGAAAGCTACATTGTGTCGTTCCTCTGTTATTCCTCTTGGAAATGTATGAGTTAATTGACAAGGGGACGTCACCTTTCCCCTTGTCACCAGGGCTTGTCCTAGACAATGCCAGTAGTAATGCCTGGTTGTCAGTTTACGGATTTTTGAGGAGGAATAACAGAATAACAACACTAACCAGAGGATACTTTAAAGAATGTTTCTATCTTTCAATGGAGAATAAAAGTATTTTGTAAAACAGTTGTGCCCTGAGTAATTCCCATCTTACGCTACGATTACATCCAGGTCACAGATTCGCAGCCACCCTCCATTCATTTTCTATGGGGCGGCCACAATTTCCATCAGATCCATAGAAGTGAATGGGAACAGTGGCCGGTCATGCGCGGTGCGCTCCCATTCACTTCTATGGGTAGAGTGATTGGTGGTGGTCGAACCGGGGTCCTCCAGCCACCACTTTGCGGGGCTCCTTTTAGGAGATAGGTGCAGATCCTAGCGGTGGAACCCGCACCTATAAGACAATGGGGGCATAGCCGAACAATATCCCTGTCTCGCATCCAGGCAGAGAGTGGATGGAGTGGCGGCCATCTCTCTCCATTCACTTCTATAGAATTCACAGAAACAGCGGACATGACTCCCATGGAAGCGAATAGACAGAGCTGCGCATGCGCTACCACCTCTCCATTCCCTGCGGCATGAGAGATAGAAGCTGATACTACCCCTGGGACCCGCTCCTATCAGACATTTATGTCTAAGGCCTCATGCACACTTGCCCGGCCGTGGCCGTATTGAGGCCCGCAATATGCGGGCACCAGCAGTGTGCTCCCCGCATCACGGATGCGGACCCATTCAAATTGAATGGGTCTCGATCCGTCCCGCCCGCTGCACGGACATTGACCGTGCATTAATGCACGGAACGGACGCACAACGGCCGTGTGCATGAGGCCTTATTCTGTGGGTATGCTATAAATATCCATATGGGAATATCCCTTTGATATCTAAGGACCCTTTTTACACGCTGATGATCAGGATCACGACACTGATCATCTTTTCTGCGGTGCTAAAGATCCTCCTGCGCCCCCTGTACATAGGGAATGTGCTGGTGGCAAATAGAGACAGTATGGAGGCGAACGGTGGCCGCGCAAGCGCTGTGCAGTCCCATTCACTACTATGGGGAGAGCGCTTGGTGGTGGCCGGGGTCCCCCTTCCCTATTCTGTTCTTGGTGTAGGTGCGGGTAGGGCTACTTTCACACTCGCGTTTTGTGCGGATCCGTTTAGATCGTACAACCGTCTGCATCTATTCAGAACGGATCAGTTTGTATTATCTGTAACATAGCCAAGACGGATCCGTCTTGAACACCATTGAAAGTCAACGGAGGACGGAATCCGTTTTCTATTGTGTCATAGAAAACGGTTCCGTCCCCATTGACTTACATTGTGTGCCAGGACGGATCCGTTTGGCTCAGTTTCGTCAGACGAACACCAAACCGCTGCAAGCAGCGTTTTGGTGTCCGTCTCCAAAGCGGAATGGAGGCGGAACGGAGGCAAACTGATGCATTCTGAGCGGATCCTTTTCCATTCAGAATGCATTGGGACCAAACTGATCCGTTTTGGACCGCTTGTGAGAGCCCTGAATGAATCTCACAAACGGAAAGCCGAAACGCCAGTGTTAAAGTAGACTATGGCTGGGTTCAGACCTGAGCGTTCTGAAACGAGCGCTCTGTATGCGCGATTGTACGGGCGTTTACAATCGCGCATACAGAGACAGGCGTGCACACATTGTCGCGCGTTCCCGAATATCTATGTGCGGGAACGCGCGACAAACGCCCAAAAAAAAGCTCAAGCACTTGTTTGAGCGTCGGGCTTTTTACAGCGCGATCGTACGCGCTGTAAAACGCCAAGGTGAGAACCATTCCCATAGGGAATCATTGGTTCTTGCCTGTTGTGCGTTTTACAGCGCGTAGGAACGCGCTGTAAAACGCTCAGGTCTGAACCCAGGGTAAGAGGGAACCATCCTAGCGGTATGCCCCTACTGTCTCAGATGGGAATATCCCTTTAACAAGCATCGATCAACATGATGGTAAAATCTATTGGTATTTTGTACCAGATGCAATTGCAGCAAACCCTCAGTTGTGAGACGCAACTGATGTAAAGGAAAACTGTCTTAGCAACCAATCAGATCCCACCTTTTATTTTTCAGAGCTCCTTATGAAAATGAAAGAAGGAATCTGATTGGTTACTAGCGACAGCTAAACTCGTGACATGCTGCAAGCTTCACAGACAGCTGTGCTGGAGAACTACAAGTCCCAGCAGGCGGCACATGCAGGGTGAGGAGGACATGGACGGGACAACCCTGAGAGTTTCCTATTCGCTCATGGCCGCCTCCAGCAGTGACGTGCTCACACTCTGCCCTCCCTGCACCGGATGAAAGCGAAAATAAGGAGAATGTCGCAGATTCTCCGTTCAGTCCACTGAGCACCGGAGCGGTCAGGTGACCCTGCGGTAGAACAGCGCCGCACAGCGCCGGCCCCGGGAACTGCACTGAGACAGCGGCCGCTAGGGACTAGGGAGGAGAGCCTCACACCTCCGGGGTAAGACGGCTCTGCTTAAAGCGTATGGTGGACGTATGGATGGGGCGTTACAGGCTTAGGTGGTGTGCTGCGACTTGTAGTCCCTCAGCTATAGCACAGACGGTATGCTGTGACTTGTAGTCCTTGATGTATGTCTTAGAATATGCTGTGACTTGTAGTCCCTCGGCTATAACTCTGAGGGCATGCTGTGACTTGTAGTCCCTCGGCTATAGCTCAGATGGTATGCTGTGACTTGTAGTCCCTCATTTATATCTCAGGGTATGCTGTGACTTGTAGTCACTCATGTATATCTCAGGGTATGCTGTGACTTGTAGTCCCTCATGTATATCTCAGGGTATGCTGTGACTTGTAGTCCCTCATGTATATCTCAGGGTATGCTGTGACTTGTCGTTCCTCGGCTATAACTCTGAGGGTATACTGTGACTTGTAGTCCCTCAGGTATATCTCAGAATATGCTGTGACTTTTGTAGTCCCTTGGTTATATCTCAGGGTATGCTGTGACTTGTAGTCCCTCGGCTATAGCTCAGATGGTATGCTGTGACTTGTAGTCCCTCATTTATATCTCAGGGTATGCTGTGACTTGTAGTCCCTCATTTATACCTCAGGGTATGCTGTGACTTGTAGTCCCTCGGGGCGCACACGTTCGCAGGCAGGAGGCCTAAAAAATACATCATTTGCGGATTCGTATATTGCAGGCCTAAATACGGACAAGGCCACATGCATGAGGCCTAACTGCGCTGTGTGGACCTGTCCTTAAGGTGATTGTTTACTGACCGTCAAGTATGATAGACATGAATTAAGATTTTTCAATTGATGGTGAATACAGTATATTTGTCGTTTCCACTTAAAGGGGTCTTCTAACAGTTGCTGAGATCCCCAACGATCAGCAGTAATCTATAGGGGAATCCAACAGTAAGGGTTCAGTTCCCTGCAGCGCCTCCACGGGAGAAATGAAGCATTACACAGTGCCTATTGAAATGAATTGGCTGTCTGTAGAATGCATGCCGGTGCCAGGTCCTCCAGGGCGAGGGGCGCACTGTGTGGTCACTCTGGATAATAGAGGAGGATTCAGAATGGGGGGGGGGCCCTATAATTCTACTTGTTTAGTCCACATTACATCTTCTCTGGAGGCCATATTTCTGTAGCGTCACGTCATTCATCCTCTTCAGATAGTGCCGCCATACACTAAGACTGCTCAGGAGGAATGAGGAGAGTCTGGACTGAGTCCTTGAGTGATGCCCACAACGGATTTTACAGCAGAATTTTGGACATGGACAGGCGCCACAAAATTTCATTGGGCGTGTCCTTTCTGCCTCCACTTTAATTTCAATGGGAGGTAGCGCTGAGGATGGCAAAGCGACGGCTTAGAAATTCCGCTGTAAAATCCGTTGAGTGAACGTCCCCTAAGCGTATGTGGTGGGTCCGCAGCAGAAAATCCACGACTGATCTGCACATGCTCAACCTGCTGTTCCATTCACTGCCGCAGGGACAAGGTGACCAAAAAATGGCAAATCGCTTGTTTTTGTTTTTTCTGTTCTAGTGTTCCCCACACAGGATTTTTTTTTTTTAAATATCTTATGTAATAGTTCAGAGACATATTCAGACGCAGCAGTACCTTATATCAGGCATGCTCAACCTGCGGCCCTCCAGCTGTTGCAAAACTACAACTCCCATCATGTCCAAACAGCCTACAGCAGGGCATTGTGGGAGTTGTAGTTTTACAACAGCTGGAGGGCCGCAGGTTGAGCATTTACTTTTATTGTTTTATATATTTGTATATGTAAAATTGGGAATGGGGGGTGATTGGAATTTTAGATATTTTTATGATTTTTAAAATTTCTTTTTACTATTTACACAATAACTTTTAGACCCCTTAGGGCTCTTTCACACTTGCGTTCTTGTCTTCCGGCATAGAGTTCCGTCGTCGGGGCTCTATGCCAGAAGAATCCTGATCAGGATTATCCTAATGCATTCTGAATGGCGAGAAACCCGTTCAGGATGCATCAGGATGTCTTCAGTTCAGGACCGGAACGTTTTTTGGCCGGAGAAAATACCGCAGCATGCTGCGCTTTTTGCTCCGGCCAAAAATCCTGAAGACTTGCCGCAAGGCCGGATCCGGAATTAATGCCCATTGAAAGGCATTGATCCGGATCCGGCCTTAAGCTAAACGTCGTTTCGGCGCATTGCCGGATCCGACGTTTAGCTTTTTCTGAATGGTTACCATGGCTGCCAGGACGCTAAAGTCCTGGCAGCCATGGTAAAGTGTAGTGGGGAGCGGGGGAGCAGCATACTTACCGTCTGTGCGGCTCCCAGGGCGCTCCAGAGTGACGTCAGGGCGCCCCACGCGCATGGATGACGTGATCACATGGCACGTCATCCATGCGCATGGGGCGCTCTGACGTCACTGTGGAGCGCCCCGGGAGCCGCACGGACGGTAAGTATACTGCTCCCCCGCTCCCCACTACTACTATGGCAACCAGGACTTTAATAGCGTCCTGGGTGCCATAGTAACACTGAACGCATTTTGAAGATGGATCCGTCATCAAATGCTTTCAGTACACTTGCGTTTTTCCGGATCCGGCGTGTAATTCCGGCAAGTGGAGTACACGCCGGATCCGGACAACGCAAGTGTGAAAGAGGCCTAAGATGAAGACAGAAGGAGATGCCGGCTTTGCGATCAAGTGGACTAAGGTGAGTTAATTTTTTAAATATTTTTATTTAACCCATCCAGTCCTATTGTACTATGCATTCTGTATTCAGAATGCTAATATTTTCCCTTATAACCATGTTATAAGGGAAAATAATAATGATCTGGTCTCCATCCCGATCGTCTCCTAGCAACCGTGCGTGAAAATCGCACCTCATCTGCACTTGCTTGTGGATGCTTGCGATTTTCACGCAACCCCATTCATTTCTATGGGGCCTGCGTTACGTGAAAAACGCACAAAATAGAGCATGCTGCGATTTTCACGCAACGCATAAGTGATGCGTGAAAATCACCGCTCATGTGAACAGCCCCATAGAAATGAATGGGTCGGGATTAAGTGCGGGTGCAATGCGATTAACTCACGCATCGCATCCGCGCGGAATACTCGCCCGTGTGAAAGGGGCCTTAGAATAACAGTAGCAGGGGGCCAAAGGGAGGAAAAACTAGTCAGTGCAAGGAATAAGTGGCTGAATGTGTAGATAAAACTACCACATAGATAGGTGCAGGAAAAGAGAAAAGAACACAGCCACCGAGAAGGCGCCAGATTCCAGAATGTCGCTATCGGATTTAGGGCTCTTTCACACCTGCGTTCTTTTCTTCCGGCATAGAGTTCCGTCGTCGGGGCTCTATGCCGGAAGAATCCTGATCAGTTTTATCCTAATGCATTCTGAATGGAGAGAAATCCGTTCAGGATGCATCAGGATGTCTTCAGTTCCGGAACGGAACGTTTTTTGGCCGGAGAAAATACCGCAGCATGCTGCGCTTTTTGCTCCGGCCAAAAATCCTGAAGACTTGCCGCAAGGCCGGATCCGGAATTAATGCCCATTGAAAGGCATTGATCCGGATCCGGCCTTAAGCTAAACGTTGTTTCGGCGCATTGCCGGATCCGACGTTTAGCTTTTTCTGAATGGTTACCATGGCTGCCGGGACGCTAAAGTCCTGGCAGCCATGTTAAAGTGTAGTGGGGAGCGGGGGAGCAGCCTACTTACCGTCCGTGCGGCTCCCGGGGCGGCTCCCGGGGCGCTCCAGAGTGACGTCAGGGCGCCCCACGCACATGGATGACGTGATCAAATGGCACGTCATACATGCGCATGGGGCGCTCTGACGTCACTCTGGAGCGCCCCGGGAGCCGCGCGGACTGTAAGTATACCGCTCCCCGCTCCTACTATGGCAACCAGGACTTTAATAGCGTCCTGGGTGCCATAGTAACACTGAAAGCATTTTGAAGACGGATCCGTCTTCAAATGCTTTCAGTACACTTGCGTTTCCGGATCTGGCGTGTAATTCCGGCAAGTGGAGTACACGCCGGATCCGGACAACGCAAGTGTGAAAGAGGCCTTAAACAGGAAAGAGATGGATATTTTGAAGTCGTGGGACAATGAATTAGTGGACACAATAAGGTTATGACCTGAATGAAAACTGATCAACAAATAGATGCAAATAAAAAGCTTGTTATAAACAAAAGGTAAAAGGCTGAGGAGGAGGTCAATGGGATAAAGCTCAGGACACCCATAGACTCCGCCTCCACCAGGAAAGACACGGCAGTACCAAAGGGGTTACTTCTGGTGGTTTCCTTTTATCTATATCACAGGTGGGCTCAACCGTTTCGGGGGTTCTCCTATCCCCCCTTTTTCAGGAGCAGTCAAGATAAGTACATAGACAGCAACAGCATCATAAAGATATATACCTTGTCAAAAGGCTTTATATATATACACACACAGGTGAAACTCGAAAAATTCAAATTTTGTGCAAATGTCCAATTATTTCAGTAATGCAAATTAAAAGGAACTGAATTAATGCAGCTTAAAATTTGAATTTTGTGAAAAGGTTCAATATTCTAGGCTCAAAGTGTCACACTCTAGTCAGCTCATTAATCCATACCCCCTGAGCAAAGGGGACCTCAAAATTGTGACTTTGGGGTTTCATAAGCTGTAAGCCATAATCATCCAAATTATAACAAAAAAAGGCTTGAAATATCTCGCTTTGCAGGTAATGAGTCTCATATGTTAGTTTTACCTTTTAAGTTGCATTACTGAAATAAATGAACTTTGCACAATATTCTAATTTTTAGAGTTTCACCTGTGTATACACTTAGGCCTCTTTCACACGGGCGTCAGTTTTTTTGCCCGGATAAGAGCCGGGTGCGTTGCGGGAAAATGCGCGATTTTTTTCTGCGCGAGTACAAAACATTGTCATGCGTTGCACTCGCGTGAGAAAAATCGCGCATGTTTGGTACCCAAACCCGAACTTCTTCATAGAAGTTCGGGCTTGGGATTGATGTTCTGAAGATTGTATTATTTTCCCTTATAACATGGTTATAAGGGAAAATAATAGCATTCTGAATACAGAATGCATAGTAAACCAGCGCTAGAGAGGTTAAAAAAAATAAAAAATAATTTAACTCACCTTAGTCCACTTGATCGCGAAGCCGGCATCTCCTTGTGTCTCCTCTGCGCTGAACAGGACCTGGGGTGAGCTGCTCCATTAAATATCGGTTAAGGACCTTCGATGACGTCACTCCGGTCATCACATGGTCTTTTACCATGGTAAATCACCATGGTAAAAGATCATGTGACGTACCATGTGATGACCGGAGTGACGTCATCGAAGGTCCTTAACCGATATTTAATGGAGCAGCTCACCCCAGGTCCTGTTCAACTTCAGCGCAGAGGAGACACAAGGAGATGCCGGGCTTCGTGATCAAGTGGACTAAGGTGAGTTAAATTATTTTTTATTTTTTTAACCCCTCTAGCGCTGGTTTACTATGCACTCTGTATTCAGAATGCTATTATTTTCCCTTATAACCATGTTATAAGGGAAAATAATAATGATCGGGTCTCCATCCCGATCGTCTCCTAGCAACCGTGCGTGCAAATCGCACGGCATCCGTACTTGCTTGCGGATGCCATCCGATTTTCACACACCCCATTCACTTCTATGGGGCCTGCGTCACGTCAAAAATCGGACAATATAGAGCATGCTGCGATTTCAACTGAACGCACAAGTGATGCGTTAAAAACATCGCTCATGTGCACAGCCCCATAGAAATGAATGGGTCAGGATTTAGTGCGGGTGCCATACGTTCGCCGCACGGAAAACTCGCCCGTGTGAAAGGGGCCTTAATGTTTAAAATCCACGAGGTGGAGGAAGTGTGCGCTCCAAGGTCTCTGTGTATTGTGATAATAATAGCTGGTATGATCATATCCTATTAATATCCTAATCCAGGGAGTAAATCTATTTGCCTAAAATGATAGTAAGGGGTCCTGTCAGAATATTTATACTGCATACCATTAGTTCCAAACCCACCAAAAGCACACCTTTTGGTTAAAAATATTTTTTTTCTTATTTTCCTCCCCAAAAACCTAGGTGCGTCTTATAGGGCGAAAAATACAGTATTTATTGGGAATGGAAAAAAAAACCCTTAGCACATTCAGTCCATTGTTTGCAAAGCCTGGCCTGCATGTTTTATGGCACGTCTCTATCTCCCCTATTCAATTTGCTCCCTGGGAATTGTTTATGCAAGAATTCCTAACTTTTTAGTTAGAGATTCTCTGTCTTGAGAAAGCTTAAACTCACACTGCCCTTTCAGAAAACCGACAAGATGGCTACCAGAATGTCCATATACCCATCTTTAAATGTAATCTGTATAAAGGCTTTTATAATAGGGATTCCTTTTCATCCAGTAGTTCTGACAGTCCCCAGGCTGAGGGAAAAGAATATTGCCTCTGGAGGAATCGAGCGAGAAGTACTTCCGCTCTCGCTCTCAGTGGAACGCAAAAGATCGTCAACTTCCGCAATCAAAGCCGCTCACATGATCGACACCTGGGCTACTTATCGATATAAATATTGTAGGGGGCTAGAGAAAGAAAGACGCCCCTAATACACATATATAGTGTGCATAGTACTATATATATCGAGGTCCTATGGTATATTGATATATTGCACATGGTTACATATTTAGGTATTTATGTATCCATTTTTATTGTCATCTTTCATTGGACGTGTATTTTATTTATTCACCAATGTGCAAAATATCAATGTACCATAGGACCTTGAGATGTGTGTGTGTGTATATATATATACAGTACAGACCAAAAGTTTGGACACACCTTCTCATTCAAAGAGTTTTCTTTATTTTCATGACTATGAAAATTGTAGATTCACACTGAAGGCATCAAAACTATGAATTAACACATGTGGAATTATATACATAACAAAAAAGTGTGAAACAACTGAAAATATGTCATATTCTAGGTCCTTCAAAGTAGCCACCTTTTGCTTTGATTACTGCTTTGCACACTCTTGGCATTCTCTTGATGAGCTTCAAGAGGCAGTCACCTGAAATGGTCTTGAAGGAGTTCCCAGAGATGCTTAGCACTTGTTGGCCCTTTTGCCTTCACTCTGTGGTCCAGCTCACCCCAAACCATCTCGATTGGGTTCAGGTCCGGTGACTGTGGAGGCTAGGTCATCTGGCGCAGCACCCCATCACTCTCCTTCATGGTCAAATAGCCCTTACACAGCCTGGAGGTGGGATATTAATAGGATATGATCATACCAGCTATTATTATCACAATACACAGAGACCTTGGAGCGCACACTTCCTCCACCTCGTGGATTTTCAACATTAAGTGTGTATAAAGCCTTTTGGCAAGGTATATATGTTTATGATGCTATTGCTGTCTATGCACTTATCTTGACTGCTCCTGAAAAAGGGGGGATAGGAGAACCCCCGAAACGGTTGTGCCCACCTGTGATATCGATAAAAGGAAACCACCAGAAGTAACCCCTTTGGTACTGCCGTGTCTTTCCTGACGGCGGCGGAGGCCGAGTCTATGGGTGTCCTGAGCTTTATCCCATTGACCTCCTCCTCAGCCTTTTACCTTTTGTTTATAACAAGCTTTTTATTTGCATCTATTTGTCAGTTTTCATTCAGGTCATAACCTTATTGTGTCCACTAATTCATTGTCCCACGACTTCAAAATATCCATCTCTTTCCTGTTTAAATCCGATAGCGACAATTTGGAGTCTGGTTTCCATACATTAGTCACCGTGCAGACTAATCACTGACCTGCTTTCTGTAAGTGCCCAGCGCAGCGTCCGGACTGCTATTTCCATCTATTCCTGTTTATCCCTCTCAGGAGAAGACTCCAAGATCATTTCTTAGAAGCTGTAATTAGCGGATTGTAATTAAGGTTCTTCTATCAGTTTCATCTATGCACAGCAGTAAAGTGGGGATCAGAGAAAAAGGCAGGAGAGAGCGCCCCCATATACAGTATCATGTACAGAGTGCCCCCATATACAGTATCATGTACAGAGCGCCCCCATATACAGTATCATGTACAGAGCGCCCCCATATACAGTATCATGTACAGAGCGCCCCCATATACAGTATCATGTACAGAGCGCCCCCATATACAGTATCATGTACAGAGCGCCCCCATATACAGTATCATGTACAGAGCGCCCCCATATACAGTATCATGTACAGAGCGCCCCCATATACAGTATCATGTACAGAGCGCCCCCATAAACAGTGTCATATAGAGAGCGCCCCCATATACAGTATCATGTACAGAGCGCCCCCATATACAGTATCATGTACAGAGCGCCCCCATATACAGTATCATGTACAGAGCGCCCCCATATACAGAATCATGTACAGAGCGCCCCCATATACAGTATCATGTACAGAGCGCCCCCATATACAGTATCATGTACAGAGCGCCCCCATATACAGTATCATGTACAGAGCGCCCCCATATACAGTATCATGTACAGAGCGCCCCCATATACAGTATCATGTACAGAGCGCCCCCATATACAGTATCATGTACAGAGCGCCCCCATATACAGTATCATGTACAGAGCGCCCCCATATACAGTATCATGTACAGAGCGCCCCCATAAACAGTGTCATATAGAGAGCGCCCCTATAAACAGCATCATATAGAGCAGGGATGGCCAACCTGCGGCTCTCCAGCTGTTGCAAAACTACAACTCCCAGCATGCCCAGACTGCCTACAGCTAGCAGCCTACAGCAGGGCAATATGTTGGGAGTGGTAGTTTTACAACAGCTGGAGAGCCGCAGGTTGGCCATGCCTGATACAGAGAGTGCCCCTATAAACAGCATCATACAGAGAGTGCCCCCATAAACCGTGTCTGACAGAGAGTGTTCCTTTAAGAAATGTCCAGTAGGGAATGCCCCTTTAAAACGCAACCACCCTAAAATGTCCCCGAACCAGAGAGTGCCTCGATAAATGTACAGAAAGAAGGCTGCTGCAGCAACATTAAAGCGACCCTCTAGACCAGGGTTTCTCAACTCCGGTCCTCGGGACCCATCTACCGGTCATATTTTCAGGATTTCCTTAGTATTGAGCAGGTGATATAATTAGTGTCCGTGCATCAGGACTTACCACAGGTATTCATTCTGTGGGATATTCTAAAATCCTGACTGGTAGGTGGGTCCCGAGGGTCGGAGTTGAGAAACCCTGCTCTAGTCCAAACCTAAAATTTGACTATCGTCCACATCCCTGGTGCTCTCTGTTCCTCCTGTGCGGCCTCTGCTCTGGTCTCCCATTGGATTCTTTTCAGGATGGCTGCTGTGATCTCAGACTTCCCTACGCAGCACTATAGAACAGTCTAAGGCTACTTTCACACTAGCGTTCGGGTTTCCGTTCGTGAGCTCCGTTTGAAGGAGCTCACGAGCGGACCCGAACGCAGCCGTCCAGCCCTGATGCAGTCTGAATGGAGCGGATCCGCTCAGACTGCATCAGTCTGGCGGCGTTCAGCCTCCGCTCCGCTCGCCTCCGCACGGACAGGCGGACAGCTGAACGCTGCTTGCAGCGTTCGGGTGTCCGCCTGGCCGTGCGGAGGCGTGCGGATCCGTCCAGACTTTCAATGTAAGTCAATGGGGACGGATCCGTTTGAAGATGCCACAATGTGGCTCAATCTTCAAGCGGATCCGTCCCCCATTGACTTTACATTGAAAGTCTGGACGGATCCGTACTAGGCTATTTTCACACTTAGCTGTTCTATGCTAAAAATAATGCAGACGGATCCGTACTGAACGGAGCCTCCGTCTGCATTATTATGGGCGGATCCGTTCAGAACGGATCCGCCCGAACGCTAGTGTGAAAGTAGCCTAAGGCATGCCCCCCCAGTCAGCTGCACACATATGTACCAGGGCTGATGAAGTAGGTGCTGTGTCCTTATGAGGGCAGCAGAGGAACGGAGGGCACCAGGTATGTTGACTGTTGTCAGATTTAATGTTTGGACTGGGGCAGTCGCTTTAAATGCCAGCCATTCTAATGATCGTCCCTATAAAACACAACTACCTGAAGGTGCCGCATAAAATATTGCACTGTACTATCCAGATATTGCCCCATAAAACACTGTAGGAAGACTGTGTCCCTGTTTCAGCAGTAGGTGTGGAACCAGTGTCAACCAACAGATCTACTTAAGGCTACTCCTAATGGTGTTCCCTGGTTTTCACCCTTTAACCCCCGAACATGGATCTGAACTTCGCTGCAGGGGAGTCACCAGGCCGCTACCTCTTGAAGTAATCTCTATGTGGTTGACAGCTGATCCACGGGGATCAGAGACACCAGTGCAGAGCACCAAGGAATCAGGCAAAACCATAGTCAGGGACAGGCAGAGGTCAGGGCAGGCTTAGTACGAGCAATCTGAAAAATAGTACAAGGTCAGGGCAGGCAGCAAAGGGTCTATATGGAGGTCAAGGAACAGGTCAGGCAGCAGAGGGTCTGAATCCAGGAAACAGACAGAAGTCAGTACACTGGAAGACAAACTAATACAGCACATCTTTGCTGGAACTAGCAAGCTAGGAACCTATTGACCAGGCACCTTCCCTCAGGGTAGGTGCTTTAATTAAGCCAGGGTCGCCTGCCATTGGCCAGTGAAGATTAGGGTGCATGCACTGGCAGAGGAGGTGGCCTTTTCTGGCAAACAGGCTGCAGCCTGCGCGGAGGAACAGAGCAAGCTCGAAGGCCGGGCCTGCCACTATACCAGTCCCTGCTGCCAGCCAGAGAGCTCCCCCTATTCACAGTAAATACAGCCATTTATGTTCAGAAAACGAGGTATGACAAGCAGCCGCTCCCAGGTCATTTCCTCTCCTGGCGCTCTCCATTTTAGAGATCAGCAGCAGTGACATGTTTAGATTTCAGCTTCTATACCTGAAATCAATGGCGTACCTTCAATGGAAATAGAACCTGGTGCTGAACTCACTTTTTCCGCAGCCACCACTAGGGGGAGCGCAGTGCAAAGAGATGATTACAGCTTCCATTTCAGTCCTAGGCATTGAGCTCCCCCTAGTGGTGTCTGCAGGCAGCCAGCTTTTTAATAGAAGGGAAGCAGGAGATTTATTGAGAAATTTGATTTTCCGACTGAGCGCCATATTTATGAAGCACCTGTTCCTGTCACGACCCCTGGTCATGGTCGTGACTCCTTGGGAGCCGCATGCAGTTATCCGCGGTCTGGTGTTGTTGCAACCGCAGCTGGGGGCACTTAGTGGTTTGCCTCAGGTGCGGTTGCCGCGAATAACAGGCATGCGTGCGGTTGCCCTTGGCAACGTGTTTTGGTGTGCACGTCCTTCGTCTGTGTTTGTGTGCACTTCCTGGTCTGTTTGTTGTGCACGAGGTTGTATGCACTTGGACACCTCCCTTCACCTGCGGTTGTCCGCGGCAACGTCTGGTGTTGTGCATGTGGTGGCAGGGTCTCGGCCTGCTGGTTGTTCTGCAGGACACGGTGGCCACGCATGCCGTTGCCAGCGGTGACAGGTGAGTGAGTGTGTGTGCTATTCCCCTTTAAGTTGGTGTTTTCCCTTCTGTGGTGTAGGAAGGGTTAACTCCCTTCCCAGTGTGTGTGTTGTCACTGGGTGTGGTTGACTGGTGGGTGTGGCCTTTTGGCCTATATAGCCTGAGTCTCTTGCAGGCTTCAGTAGGTTGCTCTCAGCCATGCTGGCTGGAGCAGCCGCCTGTCTCCTCCATCTGCCTGGTGAGGACCATCCTTCTGGTCATAAAACCTTGTTAGTAATACCTTTGTTACCTTGTCTGATGTTATGTTTATGTGGTTGCTGGCTTGTTGCACCTTATGGTTCCCTGGTTCCCTGTGTGATGTATGGTGTGCGCTGTTGTCTTCTCTGTTGTTGTAGACAGACAGCACTTTTGCATGGGTTCCGGGCAGTGTGTTTGTGGCAGGTAGGTGAGGTTGAAGTTCCACATACCTGCCACTGCCATAAGTTCTGTTATTGTATTCCCCTGTGTTGCTTGGCCGTTGAGACTCCTGCTCCCCCGTGCCTAGGAGGAGCAGGTCGTCTCAGGCTACTTTCACACTAGCGTTCGGTATTCCGTTCGTGAGCTCCGTTTGAAGGAGCTCACGAGCGGACCCGAACGCAGCCGTCCAGCCCTGATGCAGTCTGAATGGAGGCGGATCCGCTCAGACTGCATCAGTCTGGCGGCGTTCAGCCTCCGCTCCGCTCGCCTCCGCACGGACAGGCGGACAGCTGAACGCTGCTTGCAGCGTTCGGGTGTCCGCCTGGCCGTGCGGAGGCGTGCGGATCCGTACGGATCCGTCCAGACTTTCAATGTAAGTCAATGGGGACGGATCCGTTTGAAGATGCCACAATGTGGCTCAATCTTCAAGCGGATCCGTCCCCCATTGACTTTACATTGAAAGTCTGGACGGATCCGTACTAGGCTATTTTCACACTTAGCTTTTTTTTGCTAAAATAATGCAGACGGATCCGTACTGAACGGAGCCTCCGTCTGCATTATTATGGGCGGATCCGTTCTGAACGGATCCGCCCGAACGCTAGTGTGAAAGTAGCCTTACTCTGTCCCCTAGTACAGGGCCGACTTGAGGGCTCGTAGGGACTTTTAGGTTCCGGCGTATGAGTCCTCCTACCACCAAGGTCGGCTCATACAGATAGGAGACAGGGTCAGCGTTAGGGACGCAATAGGAGGTGACCTGTTCCCTAACTCTGTGGTCCCGGCCAAGGGGTAACCCTACCATCTCCTGGCACCGCACGGCTGGGGGTTTCCCCCACCGCCAGCCGTGACAGTTCCACTTTACTGACATACAAGGTAGATAAAGTGGGTGAGGCTGAGGTTGACTTTTTTTATACAATTTTGTTCATTCCACGTAATAAATAAAAAAAAGTATATTTATCAATTTGTGGCGCTGCGCTTTTCATTCTGCATTTTCTGGGAGTGATTGGTGCATGCTCACTGGGAAACTGGGTGTGGCGGGCGCCCATAATAAGCTTTGCTGTGGGGCCCTATGAGATTTGGGTACTCCCCTGTCTGCAGTGCGGTTTTAATGCAGCTTGTTGAAAGTGATTTTTGGATATTCCTTTTTGATACCATTAGGTTATGGTGGTCACTGGGGACAAGACAATGACTAATGGCGACATCTAAAAAAAAAAATTCCCTTTTGACAGGGAAAGTCCCTCGTCAGGACACTTACTCCGAAAACCTGTGTTTTGTGCAGTCTCATTTTTGTAAGTAAGTATAGGGGTGGCCCTTTCTCTCCAGTTTCCTTCTTACACCAGGAGACCCTCATGAGACTTGTATGCCTTACTAGTGTCAATAGAGAACATTAAAATGGCGCCCCCTTCTGGTGGAGATTCATGCTACCACATATCTCTGTAGCCCAGCTCCATTCACTTTAGTGGGGCTGAGCTGCAGTACCAGACACTGCCCACAGGCAGGGGTGGTGCTGTTTCTGGCTCCTAGAAGGATGTGATGAGCAGTGGGCTGTCCTCTATGACATCCATATGCCATGTACCCAGAGGGAATTGAAATGTGTACAAGATATTGCAACTTGCCAATGCGACACAAAAAAAAAGCGCCTATGGCTGCTATATGTACTGCAACTCCCATCATCTGCTCTGTAAATTGAGACTTTATTTACTGTAACCAAATAGGCCTGGTCACTTCACCATCATCCGCTGGCCCTCCATATACATCTTGCTCTCCTCCCTCGCACCCTGCCAATCATCCACCATCAAAGGCACCCCAGCCACCACCAGGCAGTAGACCCCAAGCGGAACGAAACTATGGATGCGGACAGCACGCGGCCCCCATTGCAATGAATGGGTCCGCACCCGTTCCACAGAATTGCAGAACAGATGCGGACCTGTACATACGGGCTACTGAACGAGCCCTAACAGTGAGTGACGCATAACAACACGTCAGGTCAGGTACACTCACGTGTGAGAGTTGGCATTTTTGTAATTACATTTGCAACACTTAATGGGGTTGTCCTGTAATAAAATATTCTACAGTTTTCAAATCAGCCCCTGGATCTGAAAACTTTTGTAATTAACATTTTTGTACAGCCACTGAGTTATCCAATAAAATGTATCTGTATAGTGCCACCTGCTGTTTGTTCTTTTGCTTATTTCTTTGTCCGGCACACTCAGATGGCCGCACATGCTCAGTTCCATCTTCCACTGCCTCCTGAGCTGTGATAGGAAGAGAGCTCCAAGGAAAAAAGACACGCCCCCTGAGCTGTGATAGGGAGAGAATGGACACGCCCCCTGAGCTGTCAGCTTGATATAAATCTAGCAGAGCAATGAATGGGGAGATCCAGGCTTGGACTGGCCCACAGGGGTACAGGGGAATCCCCCGGTGGGCCCCTGACCAAGGTGGGCCCCTAGTCTCTCACGCCCTGCACAAGTGGCACATAACACAGTAGACTTACTGCACTACATACATATATTTAATGTACAGCACCTCATCCAGCCTATTTTCATATAAAAAAGTTGTTAGATTATTTATTATATTTGAATGTATCCATACGGTGGGCCCCCAAAATAAGTTTTACTTGTGAGCCCTAGGCACCCCAGTCCGACACTGGGGAGATTTCTGGATCCATGTGAGGTACAGGGCAGGTTCTAGCTTTGTTAAAAAGAGATTGTCGTGTGCTATATGATGTCTGATTTTCATTTTTCACATTATTTATGGGATAACCCCTTTAAATCAGCATCTATCAGCTTGATCAACCCTATTAAACCAGGCATTTTACCTAGTAGGGTTTATAGCGCTGAATAAAACAATACATTTTTTTTCTCTATAGGGTTAATAAGTGTAGAGATATAGCAGTATTTATATTTATTTAAATTAGCTATTTTGAGCACTAGGGGGCTGGCCATAGTGCTAGGAGCACTGCTAACGCAGTGCCCCCATGCTGTCTGTGCTCCTCCCTCCCCTCAGTGACTCTGCACATGTGCAGTGGATCTGATGAGGTCACTGAGCTTTAGCGCTGCGGTGAGAGTACAGGGCTAGACAAGGTATCTGCCCCGTCACTCACAGGGGAGAGGGGAATACAGAGGGGACGGGGGAGATGCACTAGCGGTGCTCCTAGCACTTTGGCTTGCCCATTGACGTAGTCGAAGGCCCTTTGGCAGTGATTACAGCCTCCAGTCTTGGGGATGATGAAGGTTTGCACACCTGGATTGGGGGATTTTTTGCCATTCTTCTCTGCAGATCCCCTGTCAGGTTGGATGGGGACCATCGATGGACAGCCATTTCCAAGTCTCCCCACAGATGTTGGATTGGGTTCATGTCAGGGCTCTGTCTGGGCCACTGAAGGACATTCACAGAGTTGTCCCTAAGCCCTTCCTGTATTATCTTGGCTGTGTGCTCAGGGTCATTGTCTTGTTGGAAGGTGAACCTTCAGCCCAGTGTGAGGTCCAGAGCCCTCTGGATCAGGTTGCCCTGAACCCTGACAAGGCTCTTTGTCCCAGCCGCTGACAAACGCCCCCACAGCAGGATGAAGCAGTGGTTATGGTTGCACAGTATAGAAAAAAAAAATCACAGGCCTCTCTGGTGATCAGGGCCGCACATGGGCTAGATCTTTTTTCTATAGTGTGCAAGCACGACCACCGCTGCTGGATTGCAGGGCGGTCGTAACCATGGATTCAAGCAGTGTATAATGTGATGGAAAAATGAACGAAGCCAGCAAAGGAGGCAATATGGACAATCACAATACATTAGTAAGTGCCTTGTGTTCACTTTCTCTACCTGATAAATGCTATTTGCTGAAGTGAGAGGACCCCTTTATGCCATCTGATTGGGATACCAGGGTCAGACCTCACCGATCTGATATTGTTGATCTTTAATGCCAGGGTCAGACCCCAGCGATCTGATGACCTTTCCAGGGCATTACAGTATGAAGGTTCTGGGAAAACCCCTTTAAATCTACATGTTTTCACATTGGGTCTGGACAAAGGTCATGTCATACTCTATGCTCCATATGAGAATGACTTTGTATGAGTAGTGCTATGAGGTCAAGAGAGACCAGGATGACCATGTGATGGTGGTCAAGTCTGCAAAATAACTTCGCCCCAGCCCAGTGACTAAGCACGGAAAGCAGCCAGATATTTCTTCTGAAGGTCAATAATTCATCCTCTCATGCTGCTCAAAGGCGCTGTCAGGACTGGAAAAACAGTGCCTCCCCTGTCATCAGGTTGTACGTGTTACTACAGCTCAGCCCCTTTATGTCAATAGAGCTGTAATACCAGACATAACCCGTGGTTCTGGTTTTAGGGGAAGCCATGTTTTTCTAGTCCTGACAACCCCTTTAAAGTTATCAAGTCTAATTGCAGAGGAGGAAATTCAGATTTCGGCTGAGTAGTCGTATCTGCTTATCCTCTATAAGTGATGTTTGGTTCCTGACCCCGAGTCTGTAGATCAGATTTTGCGTCCTCTGCTGCCTCCACTATGCCGTCCACGCCGTCCTCCATACTGATGACATCATCTGGCCACAGTTGACCAATCACAGCAATTACAGATAGTCTTAGGGTCCATTCACACGTCTGCAATTTCGTTCCGCAAAATAAATTGCGGACCCACTAATTTCTGTGGGGCAGCGAGATGTGTTGCCCGGATCTGGAATTGCAGAGCCGCACTTCCGGGTCCGCAATTCCATTCCCGAAAAAAATAGAACATGTCCTATTCTTGTCCGCAATAGGCATTTTCTATTAAGTGCCGGCCATGTGCGATCCGCAAAATTTGGAATGCACATGGCCGGTGTCAGTGTTTTGCGGATCCGCAATTTGCGGACCGCAAAACACTTGTGGACGTGTGAATGGACTCTTAGGGTTCCAAAAAGGGGGCAGAGGCGTAACTTGAAGCTAATGGGTCACAATGCAAAATCTGTAACTGTTCACCCTCCACCTACCATGTGCCATATAAAATACATCAGCACCATCATCATGGTCTACCCATCTCACAGTTATTACATGCTGCTGACTGATATGTTTTTTGTATGAGGTGAGTCATGAACGCGGGTCACTTACTGTACACAACAGAGAAAACAAAGCAGTAACTTCAAAACCGAGAGATCGCATCGATAACCAGAAGAAAGAAACATAAAAAACACCTGCAACTTCCTGATCTTGAAACCTCTTTAACCCCTTCAGGACCAGACCATTTTCCATTTTTTTTTTTTTTCCATCATTTTTTACTCCAAGCCTTCCCAGAGCCATAACTTTTTTTTTATTTTTCCATCCACATAGCTTGTTTTTTTTGCAAGACAAGTTGTACTTTCTAATGCCACCATTTTATATTGCATACAATGTAAAATGGGGTGGAATTATAAAAAAAAAAAAAACAAAAAAAAAAAAAAACAAAAAACAAAAAAACAAAAAAAAACTGACCTGTTACCTTCATCCTCAGGGTCACTACGATTACAGCGATACCACATTTACACCGTTTTTCTTGCATTTTAATACTGAAGAAAAAATGAAAAACTTTGGAAAAAACTAATTTTTTTCTTTGCATCACCAGATTAACACCCCCTTAACTTTTTTATTATTGTGTGCAGACGTGTGGGGCAATCTGTCGTTTTTTTTTGATACCATGGAGTGCGTATGACTTTTTCATCACTTTTTATTCAATTGAAGTGTCGATTTTTTTCTTCCATTACGTCTTTTGCTGTATGGGATAAATAGTTTTATATTTTAATAGTTTTCGCGTTTTCGCACACAGCGATGATGTCTATGATGTCTACATTTTTTAATTGTTTTAATTTTGTGAAATTATTAATGGATTTTTATATATATATATATATATATATATATATATATATATATATATATATATATGTGTATATATATATGTGTATATATATATATATGTATATATATATATATATATATATTTATTTTTTATTCTTCTAAACTTTTTTGTTTGTTTATTTTACACTTTTTAATAGTTCCTATAGAGAGCTTAAACAAGATTTCTTCTCTCATAGACTCTAATGCTCGCTTCCAGTTTTTGAGCTGAGGGGTTGCACGCGTGCGACCGACATTATTGTTGATCACATACATTAGCCCCCCAGGTGTCTGATGTTTAAGGCTACATGCACACGACCTTATGTGTTTTGCGGTCCGCAAATTGCGGATCCACAAAAAAAAAGGATGATGTTCCGTATGGAATCCGTTTTTTTTTGCGGATCCATTGTAATAATGCCTATCCTTGTCCACAAACTAGAAAAAAATAGGACATGCACTATTTTTTTTACGGAGCAACTGACCGGACATTGAAATCCGCAAAAAAAAAACGAATCGGACACGGAAACAAAATACGGTCGTGTGCATGAGGCCTAATAGGACGGCATCCAGCGGCTATGGCGCCTGCTGTGCTCGCGAGCGGGTGCCAGATTTAAATAGCTGACTCCCGGCGTAAATTTACACCAGGCAGTCGGGAAGGGGTTAAAGGGAGCCTGTCCTGATGGCGTCTGCTCTGCAGGCAGCGGGTTACAGAGCAGGAGGAGCTGAGCAGATTGAGGTATAGTTCATCGGATTCGGTATACCTTGTATGTTATTCGTTAGCGCTTTTCTCTTTCTGCATCTTCTTTTTACACTTTTCTTATTTTCGGCCACAGAGCCCATCAGTAAGGCAGCCTAATATGTCAACAGGAAGCTGATTCAGTGCCTTATAATAGTCATTTTAAAATAGTTTACTCTCCATGGGCTGTAGGTGCTGATGTGGAGGAGGCCGCATTCGGTTTCATAGGTTACATTGGCATTTAGCTTGGTACGTTGTGGGTGTGATCTACTAAGAGCCTGGATCCTACGTCACAGGGGTTAACAGGGGTGACCTTTAAGTATGTTCAGTTCACATCCTTTTTGACAGCTTTCTCGTGACCTTACCAGACTCTGCAGGGCTGAGGGTTAAAAAAGAAAATCGGACATCATACAGTACAAGACGATCTCCTTCTAACAAAGCTAGAACCAGCCCTAGACCTCACATGGATCCAGAGATCTCCCCATTCATTGCTCTGCTAGATTTAGATCAAGCTGACAGCTCAGAGGGCGTGCACTTTCTCAGGGGGCGTATCCTTTCTGCTGCAGTTGTAGAAATTTTAATTACGAAATTGTTATAAAAAAAAAACATCGCCCTCCACCTCACCCACTTAGGTCCCTTTCACACAATCGAGTTTTCCGCGCGGGTGCAATGTGTGACGTGAACGCATAGCACCCGCACTGAATCCTGACCCATTCATTTCAATGGGTCTGTCTACATGAGAGTTTTTTTCATGCATCAGTTCTGCGTTGCGTGAAAAACGCAGCATGTTCTATATTCTGCGTTTTTCACGCAGCCCTGGCCCCATAGAGGGGAATGGGGCTTCAGTGAAAAACGCATTGCATCTGCTAATGGGTTCGGATGCGATGCGTTTTTCACTGATAGTTGCTAAGAGATGTTTGTAAACCTTCAGTATTTTATCACTCGTGAAAAACTCATCAAAACGCATTGTACTCGCGCGGAGAAAATTGAACTGAGCGCAATCACAGACAAAACTGATTGAACTTGCTTGCAAAATGGTGCAAGTTTCACTAAATGCACCCTGAATGCATCCGGACCTAATCTGTATCATTCGTGTGAAAGGGGCCTAATCCAACTTCTGTGATGGAAAAAAGTGGAACAGGTGATTCACAACTGAGCACCATATTTCTCAGTATACACATTGTATAAATCTGCTTCTCCTCTATTATAAAGCTGTTCGTGTTCGCCTATAGCCACCACTAGGGGGAGCTCAGTGCATTGGAATTTATATACTTACCATTGATCTCTTTGCACTGAGCTCTACCTAGTGGCCACTCCATGAAAAAAAGCATAGTTTTCTTGCCTGGAGAAGAGAAAGGAGTTCAATGTTGGACCTCCCTCCCCTGGGTCCCTTAGCAGTTGCGTGGTCTTCCTACATTAAAGTTACACCACTGCCTGTAAGGCCTCATGCACACGACAGTATTTTTTCACAGTCCGCAAAACGTTGTTCCGTGATCCGTGTCCGTTTTTGTTTCCGTGCATCTTCCTTGATTTTTGGAAGATCACCAGACATGAAGGAAATAGAAAAGAAATCTAAGTCAAGTTTGCCTTGCAAATGATAGGGGAAAAAAACGGATCACGGCCGCGGATGACAATCTTGTGTGCCTCCGTGTTTTTTCACTGACCCATTGACTTGAATGGGTCCGCAAACCCTTGTCCGTGAAAAAAAATATTTTTTTCACGGACTGGAAACACGGATCACGGACGCGGATGACAAACGGTGCATTTTCCGAATTTTCCACGGACCCATTGAAAGTCAATGGGTCCATAGAAAGTCATGGAAAACGGAACAACGGACACGGGACACAACAACGGTCGTGTGCATGAGGCCTAACTCACATGGATCCAGAGCTCTCCTGAATCCTTGCTGCAATTGATCTGCTCGATTTATTTTAGGCTGACAGTTTATAGGGTGTGTCCTTTAAGCTGCAGCTATCTCTCTATCACAGCTCAGGGGTGCATCCTTTCTGCTGCAGCTTTTTCCCCATCACAACTCAGGAGATGTACCCTTTATCAGTGGGCATGTCCTTTCTGCTGCAGCTCTCTCCTTGTAAGGGCTCATGCACACAAACTTTTTAATTTATTTTTTTCTGTGTCCGTTCAGTTTTTTTCTGGCCCAAACCAATCACTTCAATGGGGGTGCAAAAACACGGAAATGTGCATTCCGTGTCCGCATAGCTGTTCCGCAAAAAAATTGAATAGAAAATTACAGACAAAAATAGGACTGTTCTATCATGGTCCGGCCTTACCATTCCATTCCGCAAAGTGAGGAATGCACATGGCCGGTATTCGTGTTTTGCGGATCCTCAATTTACAAACTGCAAACCATCCAACGGTCGTGTGCATGAGCCCTAACTTTAAAGCTTCTAACAGCAGATATGGCTGGTGGCAGTTAAAGGATGGTTCTGAGCATGTGCGACCACCTCACTGAGGTGGACAGAGAAATAAGGAAAAGAACAAACAGCAGATGGTGCTATACATATAGATTTGATTGAATAACTCAGTGGCTCTATTCCATTTTTTATTATATGCAATTACAAACGTATTCAGATACAGATGCTGGTTTGAAAATTGTAGAATATTTTTTTTGTGTAAAAATCCCTTTTAATTAGGTTCTCCTGTTTAGATAATCCCTACTTGTTAGAAGGTTCATTAGACATTAACGGGATTTCCAGATTTTTTTTATATTGATGGCATATCCTCAGTGTAGGCCATCACTATCTGATCAGCAGGTGTCCGACAATTTAAACCCCCGGCAATCCGCTATTTCAGAGTCTCATCAGCTCCATAGATCCATAGATTAGTATGGAGTGGCAGTGCACATGCTACGGTCTTGCAGGTATTGAAGGGGATAGAGTGTCCCCTAGGTGAGCGATTGGTGGGGGACAGTGCCACTTTTAAACTCGTCTTGCACCTCCACCTCATGAACCACAGCTGACATATAGTTAGCATTTGATCCTCCTAAACTTGAGGAGATAAGAAGATAAACCACAGATCTTATCGAACCTTCATAACACTTTACACTCTGTATACAAAGACAGCTGAGGTGTGCGTTGTGAGCTGATATAGATTAAACTAAATAAAGATTATCAAGAACAAAAAGCAAAGGGAATGTGGTATCAGACTACACACAGGGTTTGTTTGTAGTCTGTTACCATGGAGACACACACAATTGTATACACAACCCTACTGAACAATGACATTAGCTGCAGAACTGCACAAAGCCTTTACGTAATCACACTGGGGACATCTGCTTTAAAGGGGTATTCCCATGACAAACATCTACAGCATATTCTCAGTCCCCTTGGATAAGGGGGCATCCCACCCCTGGGACCCGCATCTATGTCGTGAGTGGGGTTTCCTGATCCCCCTCCCTCATAAAGAGGTATTTTGCTACAAAAACCCTACCAAATGTAAAATAAGTGTATTTCTATGCAAACTCCCACCCACAGGTTGGATCATGCCAATTTCCAGCATCGTAGGTCCTAAGGAATGGGATGCTTATTTATAGTTCAGTTGAACTGAATCCTGCACTTTTTACACCAGCCTAGTAGGCTGACACGTTCTGTTCTGTAGACATCACTTTTCAGCATTCATCTCATTATCATCACAAGCAGGATTACACTGACAGGTAACGCTTATATGGAGCGATAACACATCATGGCTCCTAGTTATGTCTCATTCCGTAATGTCTTTCTTCCAGCTCCACCATGGACTGTCCTGACAACAATCTGCATCCGGACAAATTCTGCAGACAGAACTCCAGCACTGGACTGTCCCTTGACTTTGAGCCGAAGCAGGAGTACGTGTTTGTGGAAACATTGCAGGAGCGTTACAAGTGTGCAAGCTGCCATCTGGTTCTTCACAACCCTCATCAGACAGGATGTGGTCACCGGTTCTGTGAGAAATGCATTCTGCGCCTGAAGTGAGTGTCTGACACTGACATGTGTGAGTACAGTATGCAGCATAGTCACAGCTCTCTGGAGACCCAGGCACTGACCTGACAGGTAGTTTGGGTTGCAAACCCTGAGTGACGACCAGCTTTCCCCAGAGGGACTAGTATATAGCTTTATACTGTTATTCTTAGGTACACTATCACCCCCATCCTCCCAATGATAATTCTGTCTTACGGCTCTGCTGTGTTACAATACTTCAGAAAAAGATCCAGGAAGCTCAAGATGAAGAGGGTTATCATCGAGTGGGTCTTATAGATTAGATTCTTTTAGGCCCACTCATGATCACTGCACCCTGTAGTTCAGGCCCACTTATGATCACTGCACCTTATGGTTCAGGACCACTCCTGATCTATGCATCCCATGACTTAGGCCCACTCATGATCACTGCACCCTGTAGTTCAGGCCCACCCATGAGCCCTGCAAGGCCCACCCATGAGCCCTGCACCCTATGGTTCAGTCTGACTTATGATCACTTCACACTATGGTTCAATCCCACTCCTCATTACTGTACCCTATGATTCAGACCGACCCATGACCACTGCACCCAATGGTTCAGGGCCACTAATGATAACTACACCCTAAAGTCCTGCCTGCTTCATACTCACTTTCCCCTGTAGTTTCAGCCCTCTTGGCACTATGGTTGTAGCCACGTGTCGCCGTACCCTTAGTATATACTAAATAGCTGCTCCTGTTTATTGGGCTCGATTACTCTAAAGTCTACACAAAATGCAAATAATTCTAACATGGAAGTATAAAATACAAACATTTCAAAGTTGTAATCCTCTTCATAATGACAAACATGTACATTATTAGTATATTACCAGTAGTGTATATACTGTAGGTTGCATTGACCTAAGTAAACTTTTGAAAAATCTGATCGTCCCAGATCTGACCGGTGCCTGATCGTCCCTGATCTGACCGGTGCCTGATCGTCCCTGATCTGACCGGTGCCTGATCGTCCCAGATCTGACCGGTGCCTGATCGTCCCAGATCTGACCGGTGCCTGATCGTCCCAGATCTGACCGGTGCCTGATCGTCCCAGATCTGACCGGTGCCTGATCGTCCCAGATCTGACCGGTGCCTGATCGTCCCAGATCTGACCGGTGCCTGATCGTCCCAGATCTGACCGGTGCCTGATCGTCCCAGATCTGACCGGTGCCTGATCGTCCCAGATCTGACCGGTGCCTGATCGTCCCAGATCTGACCGGTGCCTGATCGTCCCTGATCTGACCGGTGCCTGATCGTCCCTGATCTGACCGGTGCCTGATCGTCCCAGATCTGACCGGTGCCTGATCGTCCCAGATCTGACCGGTGCCTGATCGTCCCAGATCTGACCGGTGCCTGATCGTCCCAGATCTGACCGGTGCCTGATCGTCCCAGATCTGACCGGTGCCTGATCGTCCCAGATCTGACCGGTGCCTGATCGTCCCAGATCTGAATGGTTGGGATAGGTTTTAGCTTGAGGTCTGTTGTCTTATATCTCTCAATATAATCAAATTCAATACAAATGTGACTTATATATATATTTTCTTTGATTTCTCTTTGCAGAGAATTGTATGAAATCCCTCAATGTCCAATAGACAAAGAAAATATTAAACAACAAGAGGTAAGAAATCTCTCTATAGTGCGCCGAACACCAGGATATTGCTGCCATGACTGTCCACTAATCCGCCACCCAACTGTCCAGAATTCAGTTTAATCTGGATTCCAACAATGGCAATGCCATTGAAAGTTATCGCACTTAGGCATGCTTTTCTCCCCCGTCACTGGCACTAAGGGCACATTCATACAGTGCTGGCACACCAAGGTGGCACTATTACACTGTGTGGGGCCACCAAGGGGGTTAAGCGGGATTGGACGTGTATAGAAAGGCATTGGGTGGGGTGAGAGGTGTGGCTTACAGTAAAATCTTACCGCTGATATTGTCATTCCTTGGACTTCTTACAAGTTGGGACGTATATTATCGTACTTACTATAAAAAAAAAAGTGTGAGAGTCGTCGCATTTCTCAGCAGTGAGCGTCAATTTCCTGGATGTAGGCCGATACTTTGGCCTGTGGTTTTTGCCTTTCAGAGTAATCTGTGTACGTGGGTTTACTAAGGTATATCTAGAAATCTAAAGTGGTTGATTTAAAGTACTTTCAAAAATTTTTGTTTTATGATAAATGTATACTAGATATAACACGTGTGTATCATACAGTAAAGGGCGGGGGAAGAAAGGAGGAGTCCAGCTAGAAAAATGGGAAATTTTTAACACAATGGACAGGCTTTGATGTAACCGATATTTCCTCTTTTTCTATTGACATACAGACCATGGTAAATATAGTTATCAGAGCATGGCTTCACCTTTGAACATGTTGCATTATAAGGCTACAGTCTAATAACCTTGTAACTACATCACATTATGTATCCTGTATTGATTCCAAGTTGCATCCTGTATCATACTCCAGAGCTGCACTCACTATTCTGCTGGTGCAGTCACTGTGTACATACATTACTGATCCTGAGTTACATCCTGCATTATGCTCCAGAGCTGCACTCACTATTCTGCTGGTGGAGGCATTATGTACATACATTACATTACTTATCCTGTACTGATCCTGAGTTACATCCTGTATTATACTCCAGAGCTGCACTCACTAGTCTGCTGGTGGAGTCATTGTGGACATACATTACATTACTTATCCTCTACTGATCCTGAGTTACATCCTGTATTATACTCCAGAGCTGCACTCACTATTCTGATGGTGGAGTCACTGTGGACATACATTACATTACTTATCCTGCACTGATCCTGAGTTATATCCTGTATTATACTCCAGAGCTGCACTCACTATTCTGCTGGTGGAGTCACTGTGGACATACATTACATTTCTTATCCTGCACTGATCCTGAGTTATATCCTGTATTATACTCCACAGCTGCACTCACTATTCTGCTGGTGCAGTCACTGTGTACATACATTACTTATCCTGTACTGCTCCTGAGTTACATCCTGTATTATACTCCAGAGCTGCACTCACTATTCTGCTGGTGCAGTCACTGTGGACATACATTACTTATCCTGTACTGATCCTGAGTTAAATGTTGGCTGGTGTGTCTGTCAACAATTTTGTTGACTGTTTCCAATGAGTTGCAGAATTGGGAATGCTACTCTGGAGTATCATATAGGCTCTAACAGTTGGTAAGGCAAGAAGTTGGTATTTTCAAAATTGCCTAAAGGAGTTATCCCATGATTGATCTTAAAAATGAAAATCAGTCATCATATAGTACATGATAATCTCTTTCTAACAAGGCTAGAACCAGCCCTGTACCTCACATGGTCCAGAGATCTCCCTGTTCATTCCTTCTACTAGATTTAAGTCAAGATGGCAGCTCAGGGGCGTGTCCTTTCTACTGCAGCTCTCTCTCTCCCTATCACAGCTCAGGGGCGTGTCCTTTCTACTGCAGCTCTCTCTCTCCCTATCACAGCTCAGGGGCGTGTCCTTTCTACTGCAGCTCTCTCTCTCCCTATCACAGCTCAGGAAGCAGTTGAAGGATGGAAATGAGAGTGTGTGTCCACCTCAGTGAATATTGTTCATGGGACAACCCCTTTATTTTCCTATATAGATTAATTGTCTATGTTAATTATAAAATGGTGACAGATCGTCCTGTCTGATTAATTACAATTCTTACACTTTGTCACCAAACTCTTAGTAGAACACTGAGCCCATTAATAAGATACAGTTGTGTTCAAAATTATTCAACCCCCAATGCTGTAAAGGGTTTTAGGGAATTTAGTGTACATTTGTAATTGTGTTCAGAATGAAATCTTACAAGGACTTTTTAAAGAACCAAATGCAACTAAAATGACATCAATTGTTTTTGTAATACAGTATTAAATGTTTTTTTTTGTGATTTCTTCATTGACACAATTATTCAACCCCTTAAAGACTACCACTCTTAAGAACAGAGGTTCATTCAAGTGTTTTCGATCAGGTATTGAAAACACCTATGGATGTCAAGGAGCAGCAATCAAGCATAATAAGCACCAATTAGGCAGATTTAAAAGGACTGTGATACTCAGCTCCTTCTAGACATTTACTGGTGTGTTTACAAACATGGTGAAGTCAAGAGAATGGTCCAGGAAGACAAGAGAAGAGGTGATTTCTCTTCACAGGAAGGGAAATGGCTATAAGAAGATTGCAAAGATGTTAAACATACCAACAGACACCATAGGAAGCATCATTCGCAAATTCAAGGCAAAGGGCACTGTTGAAACGCTACCTGGTCGTGGCAGAAAGAAGATGCTGACTTCGACTGCTGTGCGCTACCTGAAGCGCAAAGTGGAGAAAAGTCCCCGTGTGACTGCTGAGGAACTGAAAAAAGATTTCTCAGATGTGGGTCCTGAGGTTTCAGCTCAGACAATAAGGCGCACACTGCGTAATGAAGGCCTCCATGCCAGAACTCCCAGGAGCACCCCCTTGCTGTCTCCAAAGAATAAGAAGAGTCGACTGCAGTATGCCAAAAGTCATGTGGACAAACCACAAAAGTTTTGGGATAGTGTTCTGTGGACTGATGAAACCAAATTAGAACTGTTTGGGCCCATGGATCAACGCTATGTTTGGAGGAGGAAGAACAAGGCCTATGAAGAAAAGAACTACTGTGAAGCATGGCGGGGGGTCAATCATGCTTTGGGGCTGTTTTGCTTCTACAGGTACAGGGAAGCTTCAGCGTGTGCAAGGTACCATGAATTCTCTTCAGTACCAGGGGATATTGGATGAAAATGTGATGCAGTCCGTCACAAACCTGAGGCTTGGGAGACGTTGGACCTTTCAACAGGACAATGATCCCAAGCATACCTCCAAGTCCACTAGAGCATGGCTGCAGATTAAAGGCTGGAACATTTTGAAGTGGCCATCGCAGTCACCAGACCTAAATCCGATTGAGAACCTCTGGTGGGACTTAAAGAAAGCAGTTGCAGCGCGCAAGCCTAAGAATGTGACTGAACTGGAGGCTTTTGCCCATGAAGAATGGGCGAAGATACCCGTAGATCACTGCAAGACACTTGTGTCAAGCTATGCTTCACGTTTAAAAGCTGTTATAACTGGAAAAGGATGTTGTACTAAGTACTAAGATTGAATGTCACTTGGGGGTTGAATAAAACTGATAATGATGTGAGCACAGAAAAGACATTTGTGGTTATTTCATTATAAATATTATGTTATATTTGTCTGACTTACAAGGGCCTCTTTGATTTAATTGTAAACAAGATGACTGAAATGATCAAAATCAATGTCAAACTGGCCAAAACATTCAATTTCAGTGGGGGTTGAATAATTTTGAACACAACTGTATACCATATTTTTCGCCCTATAAGACACATCGGCCCATAAGACACACCTAGGTTTTAGAGGAGGACAATAACAAAATTTTTTTAATTAGACCTCTGCTCACAGCCGCAATGAGACCCCCAATGTTAATAAGACCCTTAAAGGGGTTGTCCGAGTTAGGAAAAAAAAAATATAGCACTGTAAATCTGATGGGCAGCAATATATAACTAAGCTAAGCAAGTTTTAGGCAAAAAACTATATATTTTGTCATTTCCCTGGTTCTCTTCTGTCCCTTTGTTTACCTGCAATAACAACAATCTCTGCCCCTCCCCCTGCTCTGCTAAGGGAGTAAATAAGTCTGCCCTGAGTGACATGTCTGCCTGCTGGGATACTCAGCAGCATGTTGTATGTGTAGGCCTACAAGTCCCAGCTGTACAATGACACTGCTGATACACACATGATCTTCCCCCTACCTGCAATGCTCTGCAGAACTTCTCTGTCAGCTCCTGTGCCCAGCATTTGTCTCCTCACTGCCTGCAGCTACTCATTAAAGCCTTCAGCCCTGAATCTGTGCACCTGAAGGGGTTAATGTTTTTCCTCAAGAATCCAGGGAGAGAGCAGACAGCAGCAGCAGCGGCAGTGCAGGGGGGCATTGCCAGCACAGTAACACAGTACATAAGGCCGAAAAAATACATTTGTCCATCCAGTTTGGCCTGTTATCCTGCAAGTTGATCCAGAGGAAGGCAAGATCCAGAGGAAGAGGATATGTGTACAGACACGTATCTGCTCTCTCAGGCTTGTGCACAAAACTTCATCAGAGCAGGGAGAGAAGCTGACATCACAGGTCATGTGACCCTCAGTGAAATCTGAGAAAACAGCAACTGGAGACAAAGTAAGTGAATTGTAAAGTCCTTACATTTTCCTAGTTAGAAACATACAAAGAACAAAAAATAAGGACAACCGCTTTAATCAGACCCCAATGTGAATGACCCCCAATCAGACCTCAGATAAGAGCCCCAATGTAAAAAAAGACCCCACATTCAGACCTCATATCATTTCATCAGCCCCCAGCCCCAGATCACATAAAACTCACATAAAAAAAAATCCACTTACGTCTCTTGCTCTGGACACCGCCGCTCCTCACCTCCAGCGCTCTCTCGTCTTTCGGCTGTGCTGTGACCCAACGCGCACAGCATGAGGTCACAGAGCCAGCACAGCCGACGGCAGAGGACCAGAAAGCGGTGAGTACAGAGCCCAGGGGAGCACTGCATTGACCACTTCCCGGTTATCCTGTACTAATGAGCGCTTCCACAATGGAAGCGCTTATTAGTATTCACCCCATAAGACGCAGGGGAAAGTGTGTCTTATGAGTTGCAAAAAATACGGTACATATCATTGACGGAGGGGGGGTTGATATACTTTTAAGGAGCCTTTTAAGTCTTCATCCACATTTTTTTTCACTGTGGATAATGAGCATTTGAAAGTCTGAAGCATGCCCATTTTCTGCTACATTTCCATGCTGCGTTCTCGTGTATTGTATTGTAGTTTAATGCAGACAGCAATGATACAATCTCTATGGCTGAGATAATAATCTGTGTGCATTCTACCATTTTCCTTACTTCCATTGCCCATTACGCTGTTGAGTGATTTTTCTCTGTGTCTAGTCCTCAACGTCACTGTAGATTGTGTATCTTCTTTTCTAGATCTTTAAAGACAATTGCTGTAAAAGGGAAGTCCTGAATCTACTAGTATATTGCCGAAATGCCCCCGACTGTGACGTGAAGGTAGCCCTGGGGAGGTTCCAGGTACATGGTTACATAAAGGGTATTTCCAGGACTGTAATATCCAGGCCTACTCAACGATCCGCTGTTTGGATGGGGTGCTACGCACTGGCTAGTGGCTGAGAATGCCCATTTAAAGGGGTTTTGTCATCTCGAGCACTGGGGGCATATCGCTAGGACATGCCACCAATGTCTCATAGGTGCAGCTCCCACCTCTGGAAATGAATGGAGGGCAGCCGCGCATGCGTAGTCCACTCTCCTTCACTTTGCCAGACCACATTTTAGAGGTAGCTGCAGGTGCCACCTCTCAGACATTTGTGGCGTATCCTAGAGATATGCCACCAATACTTGAGATGATACAACTCCTTTAAGTGAATGGATGTACCGTGTACTGAGCTTTGCCTGTTCTGGAGCACTTACCAATGTTACCAGTTGGGGGGTGTCCCTGCACAGTCTGACACTGCCAGCACTGATTAGATAGTGTCAGAATGTGCAGGGACATATCCCCAACTGGTAACACCCAGTTGGACCATTATTGCAGACTGCTGGAGGGTTGGCACAACATAGAGTTATAATAATAGATTCTTATGACACAGGGGGATACCAGTAATTACTAAAACAGACACATCCGCAGAGGTGAAGGGTCTTCTTTAAATGCGCCACCACTAGGGGTATTGGGCACACAAATCCTATCTGATTGGGCGCTGCTCTCTTTGCCTCTCAGGGTTATATGAAAGTTCAGGTCATCTGTCCACATAAGAGTTATAAATGAATGCTCCTTCCCTGACAGGATCATCTCGGGCAGTGTCTGTATGAAGAGATCATGTGCAGCAACCCCGGCTGCCACGACAAGGTGATCCGCAAAGACTTGGAGAGTCACCTGACGACACAGTGTGAGCTGAGAGACGAGACCTGCACCTACTGCAAGAAAAGCATGACCTCCATCGATCTGCAGGTACGATGACACCGGACACAGTCCCGTACAGGTTCCACCTCACTCCACTGCTTTTTGGCTGCTGTGATATCGTAAAAATTGGGATGTATAAATTCGATCTAGAACTTCTCCTTTTAAAGGGGGTGTGTCATCTGGCACCAGTGTCAGATAGGTGCTGGTTTTAGGGGTGGGACCCACATCTATCTCCAGAATGGGGCCCCCGAAGCGAAGGAGACCACACCGAAACAACATGCTCTCCGCTCACTTCTATGGTAGTTCTGAATATAGCCGTTCTATTTTCGGAAGGCCCATAGAAGTGAATGGAGAGTGCACTGCACATGCACGACCACCTCTTCATTCACTTTTATTGGACTGCCGGAAATAGCTGAGCCAGTGCTTGTCTACTTTTGGAACTCCCATAGAAGTAAATGGAGGGTGACCACGCTTGAGCGGGAGGTAACTCCTTCATTTTCAGGCTCGTTATATCTAACATTGGTGGCATATCTTAGCAAGACAACCCCTTTATATATATATATATATATGCAGTTTCACAGTGGCTTTTCCTTAAAGTGTTGTTACTGTATCTCTGTAGGATATAAACCATCGTCCCAGTTTACACTGATTATAATACATTATATTGTACTAGGGTTGTCAGCTCTGAGATGCGCATTTGATGAATTTCTGCAGAACAAGGCCGCCACTAGGGGGAGCAAACTGTAGACAGATCTCTGCATGCTTATTATAGAGAAGCTCCAGTGAAAAGCATAGATTATGGGTTTGCATCCACATGGCACTCATGATGATTGATGCCACTGCACATTTCTTGTATTGTTCTGAGCTATAAAATACCAGGCTGAATTAGGGGTGGGCGATATAAACAATATACGATATGAACGTTATAAATTCGGGCAACGATATAGATTTTGTCTATTTCACCATATCGCGATAGATGACCACGGAGCGGTAGTGAATTGAAGAAACTTCTCACTCACCGTTGTGTGGCCTCCCGACTGCACCGCGCTGCACTGGCCTGGGCATTGCGTGCACACATCGTCAGTGCGCTGACTGACGCTGTGTGTGACGTCAGGTCCCTCCCAGTGCATGCTGGGATGAAGACGCGGTCCGTCTCCTGCGGACTCCATCAGCCAGCCGCTCACCCTGCAGGAAAGGTAAGTATATTAGCAGGGGCTCGAATCTACCGGGGGGCGGGGGTGGTGGATGGCTATGGCATGGGGCTGATGGCGCTGGCTGGGGGACATGATGATGGTGGCAATGGCATGGTGCTGATGGCGCTGGCTGGGGGACATGGATGATTGCAAATCGCAATGGCTTGGGGCTGATGGCGCTGGCTGGGGGACATGGATGATAACAATGGCATGGGGCTGATAGCGCTGGCTGGGGGACATGGATGATGATGGCCATGTAATTTGTATACATACAGAAGAAAATAGTATATTGAAATATATTGTTATATTGCACATGCTTCAAATTATATCGCGATATAGATTTTAGGCCCTATCGCCCAGCCCTAGACTGAATTTGCCGAGACCGATGCATAGAACCAGTCCAAGAATACATTGGGTGACGACCACAAATCTGTTATTTTAGGGATCAACAACCTCCGGGACACTCCTGCTGCTCTGAGACTACAACTCCCACAATCCTCCTTTCACTTCTCTGGGAGTTACAAAAAACTGTGTGCATGCTGGGAGCTGTTGTTTTGCAGCAGCTGCAATGCTGAAGGTTGCTGATCCCTGTGTGTCACGGCCTCGGTGTTGTGCGCCGTGACACATTAGCCGTGTATGTTGGTTGCCATGGGCAACGCGTTATCTCAGCATGTATGTGCTTTGCTCCCCTTCTCCTGGTTCCTCCCCTGTCTGGTGCTGGAGGGGTTAACTTCCTGGCTGTGTGCGGCCACTTGGTTTTATTCACCTGTGGCTTCCAGGCTGGAGTCTGTTGTACTCCAGCCTTTGTTGGTGCTGGAGCTTTCTCCTGTCGTGGGTGTTTTATCTGCCCAGTCCTTGAGGGCCACCTAGTGGGACATACTGTCATGATGGGGAGTGGGGGAAACTCTGCACCGTACGATAGGGTGGGTATACAAGAATACAACTAGGCCTGCTCCCTTATCCCGGCCTCAGGCCTAGTTGTAACCAAGTGGCCACACCCAGCCAGGAAGTTACAGCACATACATGCTGAGACAACAATGCATTGCCCATGGCAACCAAGGCCATGACACTGATATTCTATATGCAGTGGGCTAGGGGCCCCCATAGTTTCTGGACACCATAGCAGATGCTCCACCTGCTAGTCTGATAGTTATAGTAAGGCTGGGTTCACACCTGAGCGTTTTACAGCGCGTTCCTACGCGCGCTGTAAAAGGCTCAACAAGGAGAAACCAATGATTCCCTATGGGAATGGTTCTCACCTGGGCGTTTTACAGCGCGTACGAACGCGCTGTAAAACGCCCGACGCCCCAAGAAGTACATGAGCTTCTTTGGGGCGTCTTGTCGCGCGTTCCCGTACATAGACTTTCGGGAACGCGTGACAATGGGCGTTCGCTTGTCTCTGTATGCGCGATTGCAAACACCGGTACAATCGCGCATACAGAGCGCTCCATCGCGAATGCTCAGGTGTGAACCCAGGGTAAGAGGAGTGAAGTTTGCTGCTTTTCCAAGACTGCTTTACCAAGAGCTGATCTACAAGAGCATTGGAGATATTCAGGAGGTAATCTGGAGGTGGATACAATCTAAACAAGTAAGATTTGTTTGTTTAAAATCGTTCCCCTCTTTACAATGGCAGACCTGGTTCTGTGCAGGAATTGTTGTGCTTTTATTTCAGGGTCCACTCTTCAGAGATTTGGATACTGTCTGATCTGTAGACAGCTCTCCATAATGCAGCAGGAAATTGCCTTTTTGAAATATGAGATTTTTAAATTAACCACTAAACAAACTCAGGCTGAGAACATTGCAATGCCACTGCCACAGAGGCCCCCTAGAAATAGAAGATGGGTTACTGTAGGTTCTGGTAGACTGAGAGTTGTGGATAGAAGGCATGTCCCACAGTCTGTGGCTCTCCATAATTCATTTGCAGCACTTTCAGAGTGCAAGAGCAACATGGAGGATGGCTCAAGCACAGTGGGTGAGAAACAATCATCTCCCATGCCTAAAGTATGTAAGACTGCAGCCAAAGACAAAAAAGAGAAGGTGAGGATTGATAGTAAGCAGCTGTTGGTGGGCGATTCCATCATAAGAGGTGTGAAGTTTGAGGAGAATGGTGTTGTGAGATGTCTCCCTGGTGCTACCGCTAGCAGGGATAGACAACGGATCCTTAATATTGTTAGGCAAGCAAAGCAGGAAAGGGAAGTGGATGTTATTCTCCATCTTGGGACAAACGATCTGGCTTGCAATGAGGTTTCAAAGGTGAAAGAAGCTTTTCACACACTTGGAAAGGATATACGGGAGGTTGCATCAACTGTTTCATTCTCTGCAGTTTTGCCTGTGCATAACCTTCAGCATGACAGGAAGATGCGCATTAAGGAATTCAATGTATGGCTTGGTGAATGGTGTTTGAACCAAGGGTTTGGCTTTGTGTCTCATGTTAGCTCTTGTTGGAATGGAAAAGAACTGTACAAGAAAGATGGTTTGCATCTTTCTCTCAAGGGAACGAATGTCCTCGGTGAACAGTTCCAAGTATTTGCTAAGGAGCATTTAAACTAGGAAAGGGGGGCAAAAGAGTGATAATCCAGCAGTCCGACTGCCCCCCGGAACAATGCCAGAAGAGGCCAGTAGCATAAAGGTTAAGAAATGACAAGCTCAGAGTCTTGTCTACAAATGCTCGGAGTCTAGGGAATATGATCAATGAACTTGAGGCTATAATGGCATCTGAGAATATAGATGTAGTGGCTGTTACTGAGACATGGTTCAAGGGGAGTAATGACTGGGATATATCAATACCAGGGTTCTCTCTATACAGGAAAGACAGAGAAGGCAAGAAGGGGGAGGGGTGGCCCTGTATGTGAAAGATAGCATAAAATATAATTTGATACAATTTAGAGTCAGTTTGGGTTACCTTGCAGCTTGATAATCATAAGGTAACTCGTGTAGGTGTGATATATAGACCACCTAGCCAAGTCAAAGAATTAGATGATCTACTAGTTGAGGAAATAGCTAAAATGACATTGAAGGGGGAAGTTATCATTATGGGAGACTTCAATCTTCCAGATGTAAACTGGAAAACCAAAATAGCTAGTTCCGCCAGGAGTACAGATATTCTAAATTTCCTACTGGGATTATTTCTACAGCAAGTAGTGGAGGAGCCAACCCAGAAGGAGGCCATTTTAGATTTAGTATTCACAAATGGGAATTTGGTATCTGATATTATGGTAGGGGAAAGCTTGGGATCTAGTGATCACCAGTCAGTGACTGAGTCACACCACACAAAAACAAAAGTTTTAGATTTTAGAAAAACTGACTTTTCTAAAATTAGATTAGTGGTATACGAGTCCCTATCAGATTGGAACAGTTTCATTGGAGTCCAGGAGAAATAGGACTACTTAAAAATGGCACTATTGAAGGCAACAGAAAATTGCATTAGGCTTGTCAGTAAAAGCAAAAAAAAGGAAGAGACCACTGTGGTACTCAGCAGAAGTGGCCAAAATTATTAAAAACAAAAAGATAGCATTTAGGAATTATAAAAAAAAGGCAGAAGAGAAATTAGCTCAGTCAGGGAAAAAAGGCGATAAGGCATTCTTCAGATGCATAAATGAAACAAGGAAACACCAAATTAAAAACAAAAGAAGGAAGGTATATGGAAGAAGAGAAAGAACTAGCTGACTGCCTCAATGAATACTTCTGTTCAGTTTTTACAAAGGAAAATGAAGGAGAAGGACCTCAGTTAGGAAAGAAGACTAATGAATCTTTTGATGCATGTGTCTTTACAGAGGAAGAGGTTCTAAGTCAACTGTCTAAAATTAATACAAATAAGTCACAGGGGCCTCAGCGGTGAACTAGCAAAACTATTAACAGATTTATTTAACCAATCACTGGCAACAGGAGTCGTCCCAGAAGATTGGAAATTCGCAGATGTTGTGCCAATTCACAAGAAAGGTAGTAGGGAGGAATCGGGCAACTATAGGCCAGTAAGCCTGACATCAATAGTGGTGAAATTAATGGAAACCATACTTAAGGAGAGGATTGTGGAACATCTAAAATCCCATGGATTGAAAGATGAAAAACAGCATGGGTTTACTTCAGGGAGATCATGTCAAACTAATCTTATTGATTTTTTTGATTGGGTGACTAAAATAATAGATGAAGGAGGTGCAGTAGCCATCGCTTATCTAGACTTTAGTAAGGCTTTTGATACTGTCCCACATAGAAGGCTTATCAATAAAGTGCAGTCTTTGGGCTTGGACTCCCATATTGTTGAATGGATTAGGCAGTGGCTGAGGGACAGGCAACAGAGGGTTTTAGTCAATGGAGTATATTCAGACCAAGGTCTTGTTACCAGTGGGGTACCTCAGGGATCTGTTCTGGGACCCATATTGTTTAATATCTTTATCAGCGAAATTGCAGAAGGCCTCAATGGTAAGGTGTGTCTTTTTGCTGATGACCAGGGCCGTCTTTACCAAGGGGCAAAAGGGGCAGCTGCCCCGGGCCCAGTTGCTCCTGGGGGGCCCAAGGCAGCTGCCTCTTGAGCCCTGCTAGCCACTGCCCCGGGTGTCAGGCTGTCAGCTACACAGGGGGTGCTGCCATGCCATGCCTGCCGGCACTGAGTCCAGGCATCGTACTGTGTTAGGCCTCTTTCACACTACAGTTTTTTGCGTTCCGTATACGGTCCGTTTTTTGCGTTCCGTATACGGTCCGTATACGGAACCATTCATTTCAATGGTTCCGCAAAAAAACGGAATGTGTTCCGTATGCATTCCGTTTCCGTATTTCCGTTTTTCCGTTCCGTTGAAAAGATAGAACATGTCCTATATTTGGCCGAGAATCACAGTCCGTGGCTCCATTCAAGTCAATGGGGCCGCAAAAAAAAACGGAACACATACGGAAATGCATCCGTATGTCTTCCGTATCCGTTCCGTTTTTTGCGGAACCATCAATTGAAAATGTTATGCCCAGCCCAATTTTTAATATGAAATTACTGTATACTGTATTTGCCATACGGAAAAACGGAACGGAACAACGGAACGGAAACGGAACCACAACGGAAGCAAAAAACGGAACAACGGATCCGTGAAAAACGGAACGCAAAACACTGAATGCAACATACTGTAGTGTGAAAGAGGCCTTAGAGCTGTGAATGTGATCTAGGACCTTAGATGACATCATCACCATGTGACCAGTAACCTAGCAATATTACTGGTCACATGGCTATGAGGTCATCACAGGTCCTACCAGGAGTGTTGCAGAAGTTAACTGTGGAGCTTTTTTGTGTGAAGATTACATCAGAAAAAGGTGACAGGGGCTGTTATGTTAATATACTGTAAACTACTGTATAGTGGGGGGCTGTATACTGTGGGGGACTGTATACTGTGGGGGGCCTGTATACTGTGTGGGGGCCTGTATACTGTGTGGGGGCCTGTATACTGTGGGGGCCTGTATACTGTGGGGGCCTGTATACTGTGGGGGCCTGTATACTGTGGGGGCCTGTATACTGTGGGGGGCTGTATATTGTGGAGTGCTATACTGCTGTACTGTATACTGTGGGGGTCTGTATACTGTGGGTGCTGTATAGTGTGAGGTGCTATACTGCTGTACTGTATAGTGTGGGGGGCTGTATCGTGTATAGTTTGGGGTGCTGTATACGGTGAGGTGTATACTGTGGGCTGCTATACTGCTCTACAATATACTGTGGGGTACTGTATAGTGTGGGGTGCTATACTGCATACTGTGTGGTGCTGTATACTATAGGGTGCTATACTGCATACTGTGGGGTGCTGGGGTGCACTGTAACACTAGGGTGAGCCGAGCCCTGGTCTCCTTCCTGCAGAGCGGTGCCCACTTCCAGCCTGAGCCCAGAGCACTGATCCTGAGCCGCTGGAGTCTTCAGAACTGGAAGTATTTACAGTCATTCACTGGACTCTACCAGGTGTGTGGATTTTTTTTTTGTGTGTGTTGTGGTGGAGGACGTGATTGCATGCTAAGGTGTGGGAAGGCGGGATCCAGGGGGCCCAAGTAAATGGAATGGAAAAGGACTTAGGAAAACTAGAGGAATGGTCAAAAATCTGGCAACTAAAATTTAATGTTGATAAGTGCAAGATAATGCACCTGGGACGTAAAAACCCAAGAGCAGAATATAATAAAATCTGTGATACAGTCCTAACCTCAGTATCTGAGGAAAGGGATTTAGGGGTCATTATTTCAGAAGACTTAAAGGTAGGCAGACAATGTCATAGAGCAGCAGGAAATGCTAGCAGAATGCTTGGGTGTATAGGGAGAGGCATTACCAGTAGAAGGAGGGAGGTGCTCATGCCGCTCTACAGAGCACTAGTGAGACCTCATTGGGAGTATTGTGCTCAGTACTGGAGACCATATCTCCAGAAGGATATTGATACTTTGGAGAGAGTTCAGAGAAGAGCTACTAAACTGGTACATGGATTGCAGGATAAAACTTACCAGCAAAGATTAAAGGACCTTAACATGTATAGCTTGGAAGAAAGACGAGACAGAGGGGATATGATGGAAACTTTTAAATACATAAAGGGAATCAACAAGGTAAAAGAGGAGAGAATATTTAAAAGAAGAAAAACTGCTACATGAGGACATAGTTTTAAATTAGAGGGGCAAAGGTTTAAAAGTAATATCAGGAAGTATTACTTTACTGAGAGAGTAGTGGATGCATGGAATAGCCTTCCTGCAGAAGTGGTAGCTGCAAATACAGTGAAGGAGTTTAAGCATGCATGGGATAGGCATAAGGCCATCCTTCATATAAGATAGGGCCAGGGACTATCCATAGTACTTAGTATATTGGGCAGACTAGATGGGCCAAATGGTTCATATCTGCCGACACATTCTATGTTTCTATATCTAAATATAGCAAAGCTTATTGGGTTAAAAAAAAAAAAATAGCCACTGAGATTATCTGTATAGCGCCACCTGCTGTTTACTCTTTTCTTTTTTATTTCTCTGTCCGCCTCACTGAGGTGGACGCACACGCTCAGTTGTATCCTTCAACTGCTGCCATTTGCAGTGGAAACAATAAATGTGGAGATCTCTGGATCCATGTGAGGTACAGGGCTGGTTCTAGCTTTGTTAGAAAGAGATTGTCCTGTACTATATGATTTTAATTTTTTACATTAATCATAACATAACCTCCTTAAAAATCCTTGCTGCACGAAACGACTGTGACAAGCCTTCCCGCTGCATTATCGCGTCCATTATATTACAGCGCCCAGGAGCCTTTGTAAGCCTATTGCTGCCCTGCATTATTTATCAGTGTGGCTGATGCAACGCATTCATTTTTTATTGGCATGATTTTATAGCATAGGTTTTGCTGATATTGAAATAGCATTCCCATCGGTTTGGGGCAGAGATTAAAGGGGTCCAACACCCCGCTCCCCTGCCGATTAGCTGGTTAACTTGTAGCTCCGGCACCAAAAGTCAGTGCTGCAACTACACAGCGCCATCCATTGTATAGTGGATGGAACTGGTTACTGCAGTGTTCACTTCAATGGGCAGCAGTAACCAGCTCCTACAAGGTAACAGCTAATTTGCATTCTGTTTCCCATTTCCTGCGAGACTCCATACATCAGCTGGCTCTCCTCAATGGGAACCAGTAAACCTCATAACAGTATATGGAGTATTGTGATATTGCGCATCGCATGCTGACCATATGGAAGATTAGCACATTATATGTATGCACCGATGTAGAAAGCATGAAAGCACCTTAAGCTTTCATTAAAATAAAAATAAAATTGTGCATTATACGTCAGTATTAAAGGGGTTGTCCCACGTAAAAAAGTCTACATTTTTCAAGCTAGCACCTGGCTCATGCACACGACCGTATGTATTTTGCAGTCCGCAAAAAATACGGATGACGTCCGTGTGCGTTCTGTATTTTGTGGAACAGAACAGCTGACCCCTAATAGAACAGCTCTATCCTTGTCCGTAATGAGGACAATAATAGGACATGCTCTATTTTTTTGCAGAAGGGACATACGGAAACGGGATGCACACGGGGTAACTTCAGTTTTTTTTGCGGACCCATTGAAGTGAATGGTTCTGTAAAAAAAACAGGAATGGACACAGCAAGAAAATACATTTGTGTGACTGAGCCCTAATTGGAGCAATGATTGGGGAGATCTCTGGAGCCATGTGAGGTACAGGGCTGGTTATAGCTTTGTTACAAAGGGATTGTCATGTACTATATGATGTCTGATCATGGGATAACCCCTTTAATCTCTTTCAGATTCACACACTGAAGTATTGTCCATTATATCCAGTCTCATGTCTCAACAACTGCGGCAATACCTGTCCAAGGGAGGAGGTAAGCACTGGCCATACTGTCCACAGGGACATCATGGCGAGGCCTCCAGTGACCTCATGTGTACATAGGCCTCCATAAAATGATGTGTAAGAGGTATTAGGGTCCATTCACACGTCCGTTGTTTCTTTCCTGATCTGTTCCGTTTTTTGCGGAACAGATCTGGAACAGATCTGGACCCATTCATTTTCAATGGGTCCTGGAAAAAATCGGACAGCACAATGTGTGCTGTCCGTTTCCGTTGTTCCGTTCCGCATGTCCGTTTAAATATAAAACATGTCCTATTCTTGTCCTGAAAAATCGGATCCTGGTACAATACAAAGTCAATGAATCCGCAAAAAACGGATGACATTCGGATGTCATTCCGTATGTCATCCGTTTTTTGCGGATTCCGTTCCTGGAAACACATAACAAATTTTTTTTTTTTTTTTTTTTCAATTTTTTTTCAAAGAAATCCAAACAACTTTATTTGATTATTGAAATGTATACATGCTCCCGTTTTTTGCGGATCCGCAAAAAACGGATGACATACGGAAACATTTTCAGGAACAACGGATCCGCAAAAAACGGACCGTTTTTCAGGATGAAAAAAAACAGGACGTGTGAATGGACCCTAAGTATGGTGCTTTGGGACTCGCCATTTATGCTTTTAGCTACAAAGGAAAATAATGTATAAATAATAATAATATAATGATACGTATATAATTTTCCAGGCAGATGACCACCTAGCTGTATGTCCAGAAGCTGAAGTGGAATGTCCGTATACAAGTTATGGCTGCTACGTGAAGGTAATCCTACCAGTCAGTCATCCACTACATCCCTTGAGGCCTCCTGCACACGGACGTCCGCATTTGCGGATCCACAATACACGGGTGCCGTTCCGTGGGTCAGCAAATCCGGAGATGCGGAATGGTGCGGGACGGAAGCATGGAACGGAACCCTACGGGAGCACTACGGAGTGCTTTCGTGGGGTTTTGTCCCGTACTTCCGTTCCGCAAAAACGGAATGGCCAGATCGCGAACCCATTAAAGTGAATGGGTCCTCGATCTGCTGCGGCTGCCCCACGATCGCTGTTCGTGCATTGCGGACCGCAATTTGCGGGCCACAGCATGACCACGGTGCGCACACGTTCGTGTGCAGGAGACCTGACAGTTGTAGAAAATCGGTTGTCCCTTTAGGGCCACTGGTTTGTATGTCCTGAGGGCCCTGGAATCGGGCTGTTGCAAAAAGTGACTCCTGCTCAGAAGTGACCATCTATTACGTGATTACCCATGAATTTGGATGAGCGTCATGTAATTCAAAATTTCTCCAGTAATTCTGGGTTTTTGTGCGGACAATCCACACTGAAATCCGCAGGTCAATCCGCATAAATTGGTGTGGATTTGCATGTGGATCTGATGCAGATTTTCCGCATGTGTTTCCCCCATCCCCCCCCCCCTTGAAGAGAATGGAGAAAATCCAGTCAGGAAAAATAAAATAAATTTACATGCTGCGGATTTTAAAATGCACCACGTAGGTCCAAATCAGAGTGGAAAAAATCCACATCGTGTGCATGAGAATTTCAAATTTTCATAGAATACAATATACCTGACCTACGGTGCGGATTTTTGCGCAGATAATCCACACGCATTCCTGATCGTGTGCATTTATCCCAGGGGTTTAAGCTGCTGAAGTTACGGTTAGACGGAGCGGTGGGACCACTGGTGGGGATTTTTAGTCTACCAAGAATGTCAGAAAATCTACAGACCTCATAATGAGGGCATTCTACACCTCCAGAACCCTTAGTATGTAGCACAGATACCTACCTGTTGTCGGTGTCAGACCGCCACCGCTCTGATATAGTTGACCTATCCTGAGGACAGGTCATCAATATCTGTAGCCCAGAGAACCCCTTTAAAAGTGTTGTACCAAATTATTTTCTGCCACAAAATCTGCCAAAATCTGCCTAAAGAGCCCATAAAGATGGGGTCGTCGACCAATGCAGAGATCAGCTGACTTTTTCTCCATCCCTGCCCTGCCAGGATTTATAGTTTTCCCCTATGTCCTCCATGGTGCGTCCACCTCACCAGTCTCATCCTGGTCTTATTGTTTTAAGGTGAAAAGAGGGAAACTCAAAGTGCATGAAGAGACCTTTCTGAGAGACCATATGCTTTATGTACTGAACCGGAATACAAAGCTCGAGAAACAGGTAAAGGTCATATGTTTCTGCACCCCACCCAGAGAAATTATTCTCACCTCACCCCCATGAAACATCCTAAGGCTACTTTCACACTTGCGTTTTGTGCGGATCCGTCATGGACGGATCCGTTCAGATAATACAACCATCTGCATCCGTTCAGAACGGATCCATTTGTATTATCTTTACCATAGCCAAAACAGATCCGTCTTGAACACCATTGAAAGTCAATGGAGGACGGATCCGTTTTATATTGTGTCAGTGAAAACTGATCCGTCCCCATTGACTTACATTATGTGGCAGAACGGATCCGTTTGGCTCAGTTTCATCAGACAGACACTAAAACGCTGCAGGCAGAATTTTGGTGTCCGTCTCCAAATCGGAATGGAGACTGAACTGATGTATTCTGAGCGGATCCTTTTCCATTTAGAATGCAAACTGATCAGTTTTGGACCGCTTGAAAGAGCCCATGGCGGATCTCAGAAAGCCAAAATGTGACTGTGAAAGAGCCCTAAGCTGGCCATACGCCTTCAGCCAAATGTTCATTTGTCCAATATCTGTTCTTCCCCACCTCCCATACACACGCACACTCAACTCAGCCGAGTGTGTATATGTTTTCAGTACAGAGTGGGTGGTCAGCTACTGCTAGACTCCTCTGGCCGTGGCTTATCTTCCCTGAGAACAAAAGGATACGGACAAGAATAGGATATGTTCTATATTTTTGTGGGTTCCACAGAACCACGAATGTTGCCCGATGTGCCGTCCACATAATTTGCGCCCCATTGAAGGGTTCGCATCTGACCCGCCAAAAAATGCAGATCGGATGTGGACAAAAAATACGTTTAAGTGCATGAGCCCTAACTGTTCCGTATTTTTTAGATGTTAGATTTAAAGCAAAATTTGGAACAAAAAGAAAACAAAATTCAGCAACTGACAAACACAGTGAAATGGTGTGAAAAGGAATGTCGCCAGTTTGTGCATCTTGGTGGCAATGGGAGTCCTCTTACCAGTGCCCAGGTGAGAGACTGAGATTAGCATTTGCCCTAGTATCTATCTTATCTATCTATCTTTCTATTACCTACCTATCTCAGTCTATCTATCTAATCTGTCATTTCTCGCTCATATCATTGGGGGACACGAGACCATGGGTATAGCTGCTGCCACTAGGAGGCGACACTAAGCAAAAAAGTGTTAGCTCCTCCTCTCAGCTATACCCCTCCTGCAGACACTGAGCTGATCAGTTTTAGCTTAGTGTCCATAGGAGGCAGACATTTTTTTCTGCAGGTCTGCCAAAGATCTTGTTATTTTTTAGGTTTGGGCTACAGGTGGGCTCTAACCACCTGTTTTCCCCACTTGAGGGGGGAGACCAGCGGGTCCTCAAGCCGGCTGCTCGTTCCCCACATCTGGAAGACAAGGAGGAACAGCGGATCTCAAATCCACTGTTACCTGCCAGCTACAGTGTCGCCTTATTTACTTCTTCTGGAAGTCCCCCCTGTTACCGGTGTAGCCGCCCTCCCCAAGGAGCAGCAGCACACTGAGGAAGGTGACACTGCTGGAATCGGGGTGGGCAGAAACCGTCTAGGTAAGTATATTACCTACCTCCCCCTGCTGGCTCCCCTTCTCCTGCGTGAACACAGAAATATCAGTTTCTTCTCCCAGACCTTGGCCTTTTCCCTGTCCCTGGTGACTCTCCGGCCCTCGGTCCCACCTCCGGTCCCCAGCCCCGTCACCTTCCTCCAGGCCCTACAAGCATTCCCAGCGGTCGCATGTCTCCTTGGGCTGCCGCTGCTGTTTTCCTTTGTTCCCGGCCTCCTTTATTTCCCAATGGCACTCTCGCTCCCTCCCTGCATTGCCGTCCCAACCGGAAGTCCTTCCGGTCGGCCCTGCCTGTACTCAATGCACTGGCTCTGCGGCCTACTGGGCCACATCTTCCAGAGGATTGGGGGGCAGGAACTGTTCTTTCAGAGCGTGAAAAATCCGCGCCCATGTCTCTACCCTGCCAGCTGCCCAATAGCTCCGCCCCTACCTACCACTTAACCCTTTCCTAGCCTTCAGAACTACTGTTGCTGGGGTCAAAGAATTACTGGGCTCTCTGATGAGGGGTTAGGGTACTGGACATTAGGGCAGACGGCTGTGGGTTCAGATTCCCTGGTTCTGTTTTGATAGGTTCCCTTTAAATGACATACAGCCCTAATCCTGTCACCAGGATTTTGTGTACAGAGCTGAGGACATGGGTTGCTAGATGGACGCTAGCACATCCGCGATACCCAGTCCCCATAGCTCTGTGTGCTTTTATTGTGGGACAGGACTCGTCTCGGGTTAATTTGCATATGTATCAAATAGGTTTTTTTACACAATAAAAGCACACAGAGCTATGGGGACTGGGTATCGCGGATGTGCTAGCGTCCATCTAGCAACCCATGCCCTCAGCTCTATACACAAAATCCCGGTGACAGGTTCTCTTTAAAAAAATATAATATATATACACTGAGCAAAAATATAAACGCAACACTTTTTTGATTTTGCTCCAATTTTGCATGAGCTGAACTCAAAGATCTGAAACATTTTCTACATACACAAGACCCATTACTCTCAAATATTGTTCACAAATCTGTCTAAATCTGTGTTAGTGAGCACTTCTCCTTTGCCGAGATAATCCATCCCACCTCACAGGTGTGGCATATCAAGGTGCTGATTAGACAGCATGAATATTGCACTGGTGTGCCTTAGACTGCCCACAATTAAAGGACACTCTGAAATGTGCAGCTTGATCACACAGCACAATGCCACAGATGTAGCAACGTTTGAGGGAGTGTGCAGTTGGCATGCTGACTGCAGGAATGTCTACCATAGCTGTTGCCCGTGCAATGAATGTTCATTTCTCTACCATAAGCCGTCTCCAAAGGCATTTCAGAGAATTTGGCAGTACATCCAACCGGCCTCACAACCGCAGACCACGTGTAACCACACCAGCCCAGGACCTCCACATCCAGCATGTTCACCTCCATGATCGTCTGAGACCAGCCACTCGGACAGCTGCAGCAACAATCGGTTTGCATAACCAAAGAATTTCTGCACAAACTGTCAGAAGCCGTCTTAGGGAAGCTCATCTGCATGCTCGTCGTCCTCATCGGGGTCTGTACCTGACTGCAGTTCGTCGTCGTAACCAACTTGAGTGGGCAAATGCTCACATTCGATGGCGTCTGGCACGTTGGGAAGGCGTTCTGTTCCCAGATGAGTCCCGGTTTTCACTGTTCAGGGCAGATGGCAGACAGCGTGTGTGGAGTCGTGTGGGTGAGCGGTTTGCTGATGTCTACGTTGTGGTCCATGGTGGCGGTGGGGTTATGGTATGGGCAGGCTTATGTTATGGACAACAAACACAGGTGCATTTTATAGATGGCATTTTGAATGCACCGAGATACCGTGACAAGATCCTGAGGCCCAGCCCAGCTCCGCCCCACTAAGGCAAAACTGTGCACATGTCAGAGTGGTCTTTTATTGTGGGCAGTCTAAGGCACACCTGTGCAATATTCATGCTGTCTAATCAGCACATTGATATGCCACACCTGTGAGGTGGGATGGATTATCTCAGCAAAGGAGAAGTGCTCACTAACACAGATTTAGACAGATTTGTGAACAATATTTGAGAGTAATGGGTCATTTGTGTATATAAAAAAAAATTCTGATCTTTGAGTTCAGCCTATACAAAATGGGAGCAAAACCAAAAGTGTTGCGTTTATATTTTTGCTCAGTGTGTGTATATATATATATATATTATCCTTCGGACCTATCTAGTCCTATTTTGGGCCTAGTTCCCACCGCCATTCTGTAGGCAGAGTTTCTTTGCCATTACAGCTGGATGCATACGTCCTGTAGCATTACCCTCCTTCCATAGGCGGAGTAGTTACTATTGGATTCCGTAAGTCCTGTCACATTTCTTTTATTTTTATTTATTTTTGGGGGGTTTTGGGCTGGTTCCGCTGCCTTGTTCCCATTGCGTTTCTTCATTCCCTCAAGAATTTTTTTCTTGTGGGCCATTGTCATGCCTGACATCCAGGTTCTCTAGCCTTCTGGCACCCCTACTTCTTCCCCCCTTTGTCACATCTGCAGTTCTCTGGCCCTTGATATCCAGACGTCATTTTCAGTTTGTCTTCTTCCAATCAGTATTCCTCTGAGTGGGTTCCTTTTTTACACTGCTCCTTCGTACGCTATTACCAGCTTTCATAGAATTTCCCCCTTTTTTTCTTCTCAGGCCATGTTGTGACTGTTGATGACTGCTGTTTTTTTTCCTGGGGTTCTGATCCTTGGGTATCACCTCCTCAGAAGTCTTCTGGATCCGGGCTATGTTTCTCTCTCCTGTACCTTCCGCAGTCATTCAGTTTGTTCTGGTGACTAATTGTTTTCATTCTTGTCCATCTTGTGGATATGCTGTGTCCTCTCCACTTCTTCCGAAGCCTCCTAAGCCGTGACTTATCTTCCCTGGGCTGTTCCTTCTTCTGCCCAGCCGGAGCTTCTGCGTATTCAGCCGCTCTCTGGTTGGCCTTCCTGGGCATGGTAGTTCCTGTCCCTTTTTTAGGGTTCTTGTGGTGTCCTTCCCCCGCATTTCTGTGTGGGGCCTTATGTCCGGCCTTGGAGTCGTTCTGGTCTTGTTCCCTCCCCATGGTACTGCTCTTTATTGTCCCATGGTCTTCTGCTTCCCCCAATGATACGAGTGACAAAATAGGATTTTTTGTGCTTACCTGTAAAATCCTTTTCTCGCTGAGTTCATTGTGGGACACAGCTCCCACCCCGTAAGTACATTGCTGGCGCTCCTTGATGGGTCCCTTCGGTTCTTGGTTCGGACCCATCTCCGTATTTCTTTCTTTTTATTGTTTTCTGTTGGCTTCTCCTGGCTGCTCCTACTGCTTTCGTACAAACTGATCAGCTCAGTGTCTGCAGGAGGGGTATAGCTGAGAGGAGGAGCTGACACTTTTTTGCTTAGTGTCGCCTCCTAGTGGCAGCAGCTATATTCATGGTCTTCTGTGTCCCCCCAACGAACTCAGCGAGAAAAGGATTTTACGGGTAAGCACAAAAAAATCCTATATTTTTTTTTCTATTGTGCATGACTAATCATATCCTTTCTTAGTCTTTGGCCAGCTATATGGAGAAGGCGTCCTGGCTGGAGGAGCAGGTTATGCAGCTGGTGCAATTGATCAGTGAAGAACATAGCCGACAGGACCTCAGGCCACTTATGGAGGTTATTGAGGGCATCAAGCAAAAGGTGTCCTCTATGGAATGCTATAAAGACCGATTAGGTATGTTCCAGGTGGTATCTACACTGTAAGGGCCCGTTCACACAACATTTTTTAGAGCTGCTTTTCACGCTTTTCCACACCAAAAAATGCCTCTAAAAAGCCTCCCATTCATTTCAATGGGAGACAGAAACTTGCTTCTTTTTTTCCCCACTGAAAAAAACTGCGTGGAAAAAAGAAGCAGCGTGGTCCATCTTGGGCTCAGATTCTCCCATTGAAATGAATGGTAAACTGAAAAAAAACACACCAAAAACTGTACAGATTCTGCACTGATTATTTTCAGCGTGGTTTCTAAATCCATTGTGTGAATATACTCTAAGGGCTGTTTCACACGAGGGAGTCCATGGCGGGAATTACGCTCCATGTGTGAGCGTGATCTTCTGGTCTGGACTTGCAGGAGCGCAGGGCATTATCATGATTCATAATGCTGTGCGTCTCTGCTTGACCTTACTGCTACAGAATCATAGTGACATAAAGTGCTGTCCGCTTCTTTTACGGCCCCGTTGAAGTGAATGGGTCCGCATCCGAGCTGCCAAAACTGCGGCTCGGATGCGGACCAAAACAACAGCCGTGTGCATGAGGCCTAAGGTAAAGCAGAGGCACACAACATTATAAATCATGATAATGCCCTGCGCTCCTGTAAGTCTAGAACGGAGGATAATTCTCACACACGGAGCACGATTCCCACAATGGACTCCCTTGTGTGAAACAGCCCTAAGGCTACCTGCACCTGTTGCGCATTACACATGTTTTTTCTGAGCGTAATAAAGTATCAGCAAAGTGAATGAGATCAGACATAGCTCATGTACACTTAGCTTTTTTCTTCTGTGCAGGTTTTGAAATCCACAGAATGTCAACTGTTTATGTGATTTGTGGTGATTTCACCTTTTTCAATGCAAGGGTGAGATCTGCAGCAAACCGCATCAAATCCGCAGTAACACATGTGGAATTTCTGCACGTCTACCCTGGCCTTCGGGTGCCTGCTGCACACAGAGCAGATTTGTGTGCAGAAAATCTGCACGAAATCCACACTATTTATCAGCGGTTTTGCCGCAGATCTCAGCCTTCCATTGAAAAAGGTAAAATCCACACCTAAATAAAAAAAATAAGGGGGGCATTTATTATGACTGGTGTTTTAGATGCCGTCCTTAATACCCCTTTAGCTGGCGGTGGATGCGCCAAATCTATATAGAAGGCACCTGCCTCTACATGACTTCAGCGTATCCACCGCCCGCCTAAATCTAGGGCAGCTCCAGTGCCTGGCGTAGATTTAGACCATTTTCTATGTCTAAAACAGGCATAGAAAATGATAAATGACTCAGGGAAAAAGTCTGGACACTCCCTTTAATCTGGTGTAATTTGCTTTACATGACGCGTTCAATGTGTCCACCAGCGTATGGCTCACCTGAAATGGCGAATCCTAGACTGGAGTAATTGTTTAACCATGTCCATCCGGCAGAATGGTGCACACCTCAAACACGTCATGTAAAGCACTTTAGGAAACTTTAACCTCGCGTCAAAAACGGACACCTCCGCTGTGTTTCCGGGTAAATTATAGCCAAGACTGATGTTTACATCACATGTCCCCTTTCCCATTAGAAAAATCTGAGCTGAATTAATTGGATTTCAAAATGGCAGCCAAAAACGTTTCGCAAGCATGGCCACTGCTCCATTCACTTCTATAGGGCTGCCGGACATAGCCAAGCCACACTGGCAGTAGGACCCCCACCCATTAAATAGTTGTCCTCTATTCTGTGGATAGGGGACAACTTTCTCTAACCGGAATGCCACTTTAATTAAACTTTGACTTCTGCCCTAACTTCAGGGAATTATTCAGATGGCTAATTTTAGCATCCAAATTACAGCCACAAGCCCCGGACCACCTGTGGTTCCACTAAACGGACTATAGATCACTGCAGGGTTCTATAGTGATCTAATAAATGGGGGGGGGGTCTGGGTCTTCTATGATATTCTAAGTTCAGTTCACTTGGACCATGGGGCTCTGTTCTTCTATGATATTCTAAGTTTGATTCACTTGAACCATCGAGGTCTGGGACTTCTATGATATTCAGTTGACTTGAACCACCGGGGTTTCGGTACAAAGTCCAGCTCTTATATCTGCAGCACAGATGCTAAAAGGCAGCTGCATTACAGCCGTCACAATGAGGCCTAATGTTCGTTCTAGGGCTCATGCACACAAGTGTGTGCCCCATGCCTGCAAATAGTGGTCTGCAATGCGCGGGCACAGTCTGTGTGCATGCTGTTTGCAGGTGGGCCAAAAAAAAAAGGGATGTTTTATTTTTTTGCAGTGCGGAGGCATGATCTGAAATCCCACAGAACACTTCGTAGTCCTTCCGTGGGCTTCAGATCCGAGCCACCTGCTCCGTATCTTGAGTATTGTGGACCCATTCAAGTCAGTGGGTCCACATCCATGATATGAAGTGCACGCGGCCGGAGCCCATATATTGCGGACCCATGTGTGCAGTCTGCAATACGGCATGGGGCACACACGCTCGTGTGCATGAGCCCTTACACAGCTGTAATGTGGCCGAATTTAATTTTGCATCTGCATTATGCCCACTACACCCTGTGCGAATCCACGTTTGATCCCATATAACCACAAGAGGTCCAGGTGTTGAGACCATAATACGTAGAGTATATATTGGTTTGGTTGGAAAGCTTTTCTATTGGGTATTTTGAAGTCAATTTTCTACTTACAGAAGGTCCTCACAATCCTCTGCCTCTTACATCCTTACCTTTTCTTCAGATATCCTTGAAGGACAATCCAGCAAACATGACGTCCAGATAAATATCCACAAGGCACAGCTGATCAGCAATGAGGAACGCTTCAGGCTCCTGGAAGGTACCTGTTACAATGGAAAACTCATCTGGAAAGTCACAGACTATGAACGAAAGAAGAAGGAGGCAGTGGAAGGTCGTGTGGTCTCCATCTACAGTCAACACTTCTACACCAGCCGCTGTGGTTACCGCATCTGCGCTCGGGCCTACCTGAACTGGTGACGGCTCGGGGAAGGGGTCCTTTTTATCCTTGTATTTCGTGGTCATGAGAGGAGAGTTTGACTCGCTACTGTCTTGGCCGTTCAAGCAAAAGGTCACCTTAATGTTGATTGACCAAAGCGGAAAAAAGAACCATATCATAGACGTCTTCAAGGCCGACCCTCACAGTAGCAGCTTTAAGAGACCCGAAGGGGAGATGAACATCGCCTCCGGGTGTCCACGCTTTGTCTCGCACACACAGCTGGAGAACCCAAGGAATGCCTGCTACATTAAAGACGACACAATATTTATTAAAGTAGCAGTCGACCTTACAGACCTTGAGGAGCTTTGAAGAATGCTGAACTTTTTTTTCTTTTTTATTCTAGGTAATTTATAGTTTTTTCCCCCTTTTTTGTGATGTAAATTATCTCAGAGAAGAGCTTGTAAATGTCTTATATGGAGCAAGTGTAATAGTTTTTTTTTTTTTTTTTTAAATAAATTATTTTACTAAGCTTCTGGATATACTTGTCTCAAAAGCAGTGCCCTGCTGGGGGTCCATAGAACCTGGTCGGGGGTTCCTTACGGACATTTGTTTAACCTTTTCATCTAAGCTTGGATTCTGGTATCGTTTTGAGGCCCAGAATAGAGAATATTAGCTGTCAAACGATGCCAGAATAAGGCTAGGTTCCCACCTGCTGAGCAGAAAGAAAGATGAAAAGTGCCAGATCCAGCATATGACAAACACCAATGGCGCTCAGTGGACCTTATTCGCTATATAGGCATGCTATCTCAAGTTGGATTTCAAAAGCGAAACCCACTGTCAACAGAAACAGTGACCTGTGCCTATATACGCCAGAATAACCCGACCTACTGTGTCCTTCACCACCGATGAGCCACCGGGCCCTCGCATCGACCAGTGTAAGATGTTATGTAGTGCAATGTCGTATATGTATGTGACCTATAATGTACGCCTGGAGATGGCGCTAAAATAATAGATAATTGCCAGAATCTGTAACTAAAGCTCCTAATGGAACCTCCGCCGCAGGTAAAAAGCTAGACTTAAAGGGGATCTCCAGAATTTAACAACTGATTACCTATCCTCAGGATCGGCACAAGTCCAACACTGGAACTAAACAGCTCCATCCATTGTGTGGTGGACGGATCTGGTTACTGCAGCATTCACTTCAATGAGAAGTAACCAGCTCTGTCCACTACACAATGGACGGAGTGATGTAGTTCCAGCACCAGAGCCTCTTCCCAACAGCTGATTAGCGAAATGTTGGACCAACACCAATTCGTAGGGATAGGTCATCAATTGTAAAATCCTTAAAGGGACACTGACAGGCCCAATAACCATAATTAGCTGTACATATCCATGCACAGGTCTTCTAATGTGCATTAAAAACATATAAGTATCCCCCCTGTCCACATTATGAATACAGTTAACTCACGTTTTATAACCTGAACTAATCGCTGTTCTTTCTGCCCAAGGGGCGGGGTTTCAGCTTCTCGCGCCCAGCCAGCATCAGTTGAAGCGCCGCCCAGCTCATCAATATTCACTTCGCTGAGCGGCTTCTGCAGTCCCCGACCTTCCGAGATCCGGCGCATGCCCAATAGAAAGCTATGGGTGCCGGGCGCATGCGCAGAAGCTGAAAACGAGTCCGATGATGCCCTTCGTACGGCTGCAGTTTTTTTCAGAACCTCATGTACTGTGGACATTATGAAAGCTGTAGATCCACAGCAGAAATAAAAGGGTCACACTCAGATCTCGTGGAATCTTGGGTAAATGCATGGCAAATTTTTCAGACGTGTATTTTCGTTCATGTGAATATATTGGGGGGTCATGTATCTGTCTTTGCTACCCACCGCGGTCCTGCAGAAAGTGCTTGAGAATTTGCCTGGGCTAATGGGTACACCTCCACCACTCCCCAACGGCTAGGGCGGCGTACAGACGCTGAGTGCACCTAAATTTACGCACATGGGCTTTTGAAAAGTCAAACTGGCTGTGCAAAGTTTTAGGCATAGAAAGATTATGCCCCACTCTGTCACCACTGTACAAACTTCCAAGGAGGGGTGGGAGAAACTTATCTTCATGTTATCACCTCCTTTATCAATCAGAAATTATATGTGCGCTCTGACTGTCGCATTTAGGGCTCAATGTGTTCCGTCCATGCTGTACGGTCCGTGTGGCCGGTGCTGACTGATACAGACCCATTCACCTTAAATGGGTCCGCGATCCGTCCGCACCGCAAATAAATACAGCATGTTCTATTTTTTTGCAGTGCGGAGGCACGGACCAAATTGCCACACTCCGTATTGCTTCTGTGACCTCCGCACCGTACCTTCCGGATTGCAGACCCATTCAAGTGCAGACATGGCCGGTGCCCTTATAGTGTGGGCCACAATACGGGCATGGCCGGCACATGTTTGTGTGTATTAGCCCGTCCTACTCAAGGAGTGAGAAGATCACAGAGCAGTTTGTCGCCTTTTAGCAATTATTTCTCGCCTTATCCCCCAAAATGAAGTTTCATGTCCTTTTTTTTTTTTTTTTTTTTTACATTTTGAAGTAAAATTGCATGAAGGTGCACATAAAGTGCTTGGAGGCATTTTCACCAGGTGTGTACCTTTCTACAATATATGGTATGGAAGTGTCGTTTTTATGGGGTTTTTTTTTCAGGGTTTGTGTGCGTGTCAAAAATGTGAATATTGTTCAACATTTACAAAGACCCCCTGCGCCAGAATTCTGGAATAAAAGTTGCACCTTGTTTTTTGGACACAATACCTATCAAAAGTGGGCACAAAGTCAAACAATTAAACAACAGGTGCTAGGAGAATGAATAACGCCTATAGAAGAGAACTAAAGCACACTGTGAACGCAATATCAAACTGTATCGAAAAAATATAGAATATTTATTAAGAATTAAAATAGACATGATAAAACACATCACACACCATGTCATCTAGGGGTCAGATGTAGCAAATAAATAGGGGGAATGGCAAAGATAAGACCGTATGCCAATTGGCCCCGCCACACTAAATACAAATATGAACCCTGCGATCAGTAAAATACAGACCCAAAATGGCACCTCCAAAGACAACCCGACACGTGTTTCGGATCAGCTTCCTTCTGAGGAAACGCGTGTCTTTGGAGGTGACATTTTGGGTCTGTCTTTTAGTGATCGCAGGGTTCATATTTGTATTTGGTGTGTGTGTGTCAATTAGCATACGGTCTTATCTTTGTCATTCCCCCTATTTATTCTATTCCTTATTTTTTTGCTACATCTGACCCCAATAGGAGATACCCCTGTGGTGTGTGCTTGTCAATGACAATTTGTGTGTGTGTTTTATCATGTCTATTTTAATTTTTAATAAAAATGTATACCTTCTTTTTTGGCCCAAATAGGTGCCATTGTCCCAAACCCGCAGGTAGTAAAGGCATTAAAGGGGTTATACGGTAATTTGATGTGGATGACCTATCCTCAGGGTAGGTAATCAATATCAGATCGACGGGGGGTCCGGCTCCCAGGACATTCACCAATCTGCTACTGAAAGAGGTCGTAGCTCTCCGTGAGCACTTAGGCCTCTTCCTAGTACGTGGCTTAGGCCAGTGATGGGTAAACTGCGGCTCTCCAGCTGTTGCAGAACTACAACTCCCAGCATGCAAAGACTGCCTACAGCAGGGCATGGTGGGAGTTGTAGTTTTGCAACAGCTGGAGAGCCACAGTTTGCCTATCACTGGCCTAGGCGCATCTCCGTCCCATTTAAGTGAAGTGCAGCCGCTATCCAATGTACGACACTGTGCTCGGTGAGCTGTGAGGAGGCTGCGGCACACCAGATGGATGTTGGTTAATACAGCTGTGTGGCTGATAATTTTATGGGGGCTCTGTGGGCAGAAATAGTACAGTGAAAGTATATCAGCAATCCTGCACCATCATAACGAGTAATTTCCCAGCAGCTACTGATCACAAACAGTTGGAAACCTTATCGTGTATAATGAAAATATCTGTGCTGAAACACTCTGTGCTGCCACCAAGCTTCTTAAACTGCTATTACCTATTAGCGACAGAATAATCGCTCATCATTAGGAAATACATTTAATAGGTTTCGGCAAGACGTCACATCACAGAGATCAAGACACAGTCCATTTCTTGGTGACGTTCAAGTGGTTTAGGTGATCTTGCAGGTACTTGTGTTCGGGGAAGTGCGCCAGCGTCATGGCCCTCTTCTCCTCGAGGTGTCTGCGTTTCCGTTCTGCGGCATGACGGAATTCCTGTTGCTTGGTCATGTAGGGCTGGCTTATCCAGTACTCGGTCTCAGCCTCTGTCTCCAGTCTCTTAATCATAGACTGTTTCATGGTCCAAGTGACCTCCCGGGGTCTCCTGTATTTCCCTATCCACTGGCGGCCGGGAATGCCCTTTCTCAGGAGGATATTGGTCAGGAACATTTTTGCTCGGGGTCTGAAAATGAAAAAGAATAAAAACTGAAGCGCGAAATACAAGAGCAAAGAGAACCAAGGGCCTTTACGGATAGGAGGCAGCCAATCCACGCTGTAACCCCTGCCCAAACACGAGATAAACAGCCAAATTTGGTTGGCCCGGTCGCAAAATTTTGCCCATGGTCTCTCGAAGCCACCTGTGTATGGCATGATCATTTGCCTTTTTTTTTTTTTCAAGGACCAGGGTGTAAGTTTAAAAAAAAAAAAATAGCAGTCTGGCATGTTGCTGATGGGACTGTTCATACCCATACTTTAGAGTATACGGACATCATAGAGAACCCCCCGACTACTAGGCGGAGCAGCTCAAACACTGGGGGGCCTTAGCAGAGCATGGTCATTGCATAATGTGTGCCTTGTAATGCAAATGGTATGTGCCACCGATGAGTGGGACCACGTGTATGGGAATACTTCTGTGGTAGCAGAAACAAAGAGAGGACTTACTAGAAAGCCATGATCCTTCCATACTGCTGATCGATGGCTGGCCTTACCACCTATTAAGCATGGATGGCCGACCTTAAAGGCAACCTGTCACCGGGATTTGGGGTATAGAACTGAGGTCATGGGTTTCTAGATGGCCGCTAGCATATCCGCAATAACCAGTCCCTATAGCTCTGTGTGCTTTTATTGTGTAAAAAAAAAACCGATTTGATACATATGCAAATTAACCTGTCCCTGACTCATCTCATGTACAGGACTCATCTCAGGTTAATTTGCATATTGTCACGGCCACGGTTATGGCCGTGACTCCTTGGGAGCCGCATACAGTTGCCCGCGGTTTGGGTAGTTGTTCAACCGCAGCTTGAGGCATGATGTTGTTTGCCTCAAGTGCGGTTGCCGCGGACAACAGCTATGTGTGCGGTTCCCTTGGAGTTGTGTGCGTGTGTGTAGGCACTTTTGTATGTCTGGTGTGCACTGTGTTTTATGTTTGGGTGCGCACGGACATCTTCCTTTCTCTGTGGCTGCCCGTGGCAACGTTTGGTATGTTGTACATGTGGTGGCAGTGTCCCGGCCTTCGGGCTGTCTCCCAGGACGGCTGCCACCCATGTCGTTGCCTGCGGTAACAGCCACAGTGTGATCTTAGTTTGGTCACTTCCCCTTTATGTGTGTTTCCCTTCTGTGGTGCTGGAAGGGTTAACTCCCTTCCCAGTGTGTGTGTGATGTCCATGTGATGTACTGTTGGGACCTTTGTTCGTTTGGTTTGTGCAGCTAATGGTTCTGGATTCTGTGTGTGCTCTGGGATCCAGTCAGCAAGGCTGTGGCAGGTTGGTGGAACACCTTAGTTCACCTGCCATTTCCATTAGTCTGTTTCGGTTCCCCTTTTTCCCAACAGCTTGGCCATTGAGACTCCTGCTCCTCTGTGCCTTGGAGGAGTAGGTCGTCTTATCCAGCTCCTAGCTCAGGGATCTGGGAGGGTAAGTCAGGGCTCCGAGGTTCCTGCGCATGGGTCCTCCTACCATCAAGGTCGGCCCATGCAGGTAGGAGTTAGGGTCAGGTTAGGGACGCTGTAGGAGGTGACCTGCTCCCTAATCCTGTTGTCCTGGCCGAGCAGCCCTACACCATCTGGCATCGCACGGCTGAGGATTTTCCCCATCCTCAGCCGTGACACATATGTATCAAATCGTTTTTTTTTTACACAATAAAAGCACACAGAGCTATGGGGACTGGGTATTGCGGATGTGCTAGCGGCCAGCTAGCAACCCATGAGCTCTATACACAAAATCCCGGTGACAGGTTCCCTTTAAGTGGCAATCAAGGCATATTACCGGAAACCCTTCTAGTAACCTGCGAGCAACCAAAGGCCCCTTTACGCTGCGCAATGTTCGGGTTCATGCATGAAGATCTGCAGGTGTAAAGGTGCTGCAGGTTATCTGATGAACAAGCGAAGCGCTCGTTCATCGGGTGATAGCGATTTAGGTGGCCACACCAACGATCCTGTTTGCAGGCGAAGGAGTATCTATGGGGAAGAGTGATGGTAATTAGGGATCACTGCTCCCCATACTGTGGAGGAGATCGCTGTATGTAAATGTGTCTCCTCCACTGACGATCAGGCAATTACCAGCAAGGAACGCTTCCTTCCTGACAATCGTCGGCCTCAACTGTCAGTGTAAAAGGGCCTTCAGAAAATCAGATCAGGTCATCAGAAAGTGACCTATTGTTTAAATCATGTTTTTACGTTAACCCAAATTTTTCATTTTCCATGTCAATATCTATATTTAAACTGAAACCAAAAATCCTGCGGTTTTTACAATGGACACTAAGCCTAATAATAGGCACCACTTCTTGGTCCTTACAGATCACTTCACTGCAGTTATCTGCCATTCTAATCCTGCCTGTAATGATATCACCTCTGTGTATAGATAAGACAGGATCCTCCTTCACAAGAGGCGATTGTCAGAGCTTATCTATTCTTTCCTTGTACAATGACCTCTGCACAGGCCACACAGCATGTCTAGAAAACAGTCCCATAGAAATCAATGAGGTCCCCTCCTGACCATTGTGTCTATGGACCATGGGGGTGCCGTAAAGCAGGGCCCACGGGCCACATAAGGCCCCTAAAGCAAGAGTTTACGTCCTGCTGGGCAGAAACGCTATGTTTCTGCCCAAAGCACCGCACAGCGCTGGTTAACGCTGGGTTCACACCTGAGCGTTCACGATGAATCGCTCTGTATGCGCGATTGTACCGGCATTTGCAATCGCGCATACAGAGACAAGCGAATGCCCATTGTCGCGCGTTCCCGAAAGTCTATGTACGGGAACGCGCGACAAGACGCCCCAAAGAAGCTCATGTACTTCTTGGGGTGTCGGGCGTTTTACAGCGCGATCGTACGCGCTGTAAAACACCCAGGTGAGAACCATGCCGATAGGGAAGCATTGGTTTCTCCTTGTTGAGCGTTTTACAGCGCGTAGGAACGCGCTGTAAAACGCTCAGGTGTGAACCCAGCCTTACAGAGCCTGCTCCTCCGCTCTAGCCTCAAGGAGCACTGTGCAGGGTGGACCCCAGACCCAATACGGTCTGCATCTTTTGTGGCTTCATTGAAGTGAATGGGTTTGCATCCAATCCACAAAAATGCAGTTCCGATGCGGACTAAAACAATGGCCGCCTTCGTGAGCCTTCAGGGAAAGTGCTTACTGGTTATTGCAGGGCATATACAGTATATCTGGGGGTGCAGGAGGCGGTAAGAACCAGTGAGCGCCGTCCTCTGCAGTGAAGGAAAGCGCACATTTGTGAATAGGAGGCAGGAAGGAAATGTCGCCACTTAAAGGGGTTTCCCAGTAAAAATTATTTTTAACCAGTTCCTGCAGCATGTCCCCTGACACAGAAGATTCCAACTTCCCTGCTCCGTGCTGCTCTCGCTGTCTCCATCTTCCGGTCCCGGAGCACCTCTCCAGCAAATGACCGACTTGTGTGGAGAAACGCTGCTTGTGGCCACATCACCACTGAGGCCAGTCATTGGCTGGAGCAGTGCAAGTGACTATGCCCATAGCCAGCCGGATGTAAACAGGGCCGGTACCGGAAGATGGAGGCAGCGGGAGCAGGAAAGTGTGAATCTTCTGTGTCAGGGCCATGCAGCAGGAACGTGTTAAAAATATATATTTTTTTACCGGGAAATTTGTAAGTTCCTAATACACTGCGCGATATTCGTTCAATTACTGGGAACAAGTGTTCATAGGAGCGCTCATTCCTGATATCTGGCGGTATAATCGTACTGCCGATCAGCTGATAAACAAGAAATCACTCGTTTGTCGGCTGATTTGCATATTTTATCAGGATGAAAGAGGTACGATAACAGTCAGCACATCTCACCGTGTAATCGCAGTAGATTATCGCTATTCCCCATTCACTTTGCATTGGCTTGTGTAATAGGCTGATGCAAACAAGCGCTGATTAACTTTATTTTTGCGGCCCCATGAAATAGTGAAATGTGTCAATGTGGCCTCCAGACCAAAAAAGGTTGTGCACCCCTGCCATAAAGCAATTATCTAAAGGTTGTTGAGAACAGCTCAGGCAAGATGTCCGCCCCCATAATCATGTTCAGAAAAAAAAACGTAATTAGACTTACCGGTAATTCTGTTTCCTTGAGTCCACCATGACAGCTACATATGAGATTGTCCCCTTGACCTCTGTAAGGGCAGGAACACAGTTTAAAAGGCCACCACCCACTCTCACCCTCAGTGTTTAGAAATTACCAAAGTGGGTGCAGCCCTATATTTTATTTTAAAAAAATGTTTATATATATATATTTTTTTTTCTTCTTCATACTTGAACCTATTTATTATTTTAGGAGGGGGGGGGGGGGGTGATACGAGCAGTCATGGTGGACTCAAGGAATCAGAATTACCGCTAAGTCTAATTACAGTTTTCCATTTCGTCCACCATGACGGCTACACATGAGAACATCAGATTACTTGGTAGGGAGGGAAACTGCTTCCAGTACCTTCTGGCCAAAGGTCATATCAGCAGAAGCAGAGACTTCCATACGATAATGTTTTATAAACGCATTTATACTCGACCAGGTGGCGGCTCTACAGATTCTGTCAAGTGAAACGCCAGCTCTTTCCGTCCATGAAGATGCCACTGCCCTCGTGGCATGGGCTCTAACATTTGTGGGGCTAGTAAGGCCTGACATTTGGTAGCAGCAGGATATTGTGGACCTATAGAGGCCTTGGAAGCTTTTTTCCCTTTGGTTTGACCTGCGAATTGAATAAGGAGGTTGTCATCCTTCCTAAAATCTTTTGTCGCTGCAAGGTACTGAATAATTATCTCCCTTACATCCAGGAGCTGGATTTGTTCTTCAGATGAACTCCTTGTGTCTGTAGAAAAGGAAGGTAGGATGATTTCCTGATCTCTATGAAAGTCTGAGACGACTTTTGGAGGGAACCCGGATCTAGCTTCAAAACAATTCTGTCCGGAAAGATAGAGAGATATGGTTCTCGGCAGGACAGAGCCTGAATCTCTCCCAGGCGTCTAGCTGAGGTTATGGCTATGAGAAATTGGGGGTTTCACTAGCCCTTTCAAGACCAGGTTTAAATCCCACTGGGGAACCCTTGGGGTTATAGAGGGTCTTAGTCTAGAAGCGGCCCTTATAAATCATCTTCTTCTTAGGATGGAACGGAAACTTTAGACCTTTTGGCCGGAGGTGTAGGAGGAATGGACCCGAGGGAGGCCAAGGAGGATTTTATCTCATTCTGGATCATAGATTTAACCTCCATAAGGATAGACGGTTGCTCTTCTTTTACAAGGTCATTATTACAAGCCTGACAGAGCTTCTTTTTGTGACTTTCAGGGAGTCTTTTGGCACAAGTTGCACATCTAGCGACCCTGGATTTAACTCTGGGCTCTATAAAGAGAGGAGCAGCCCAGTATCAGAAATACATAAACATTAAAAATGTCAGGGTAACAGATATTCTCCCCCTAGGGCAGTGGTGGCAAAACCTATGGCATGGGTGCCAGAGGCGGCACTCAGAGCCCTCTTTGTGGGCACCTGCACCCTGGAAAAAGTCTCTAAGGTGTACCAATATGCCTTAGACCTTTCCTGCCATTCATCAGCGCAGGGCGCACTATGAACAGCACAGGCAGCACATTAAATGCAGGCAGGCTATTATAGCTACTACATATTAAAGTACATGGAAGATATACTATAATGGACTGTAGTATTCAGATTAAAGGGGTTATCCCCATTTTCACTAAGGCAGCCCCCCTGACTTGAGCATCGGAGTAGTTCATGCCCCGATGCTCTCCTTTGCCCTGCGCTCAATCGCGCAGGGAAAAGGCATTTTGTGGAGTTCCAGTGATGAACCGGGCTCTCCATAGGGCTACCAGGTGGAGGCTTCCGCCCAGCGCTAAAGCCCGCCCATCAGAGCCTGTGACGTCACCGAACACACTGCTGGGCGGAAGCCTCCGCCCGGCAGTGTGTTATTGCAAATAAAACAGCCCTTACTCTGCGCAGGGCAAGGGAGAGCATCGGAGCATGAACTGCTCCAATGCTCAAGTCAGGGGGGCTGCCTTGGTGAAATTATGGGTATGTCCAGGTTCAGCTCTGAACCCGGACAACCCCTTTAAATTGCCGTGTTGGCACTTTACGATAAACAGGGGGTTTTTGGGTTGCGGTTTGGGCACTCAGTCTCTAAAAGGTTCGCCACCACTGCCCTAGGGGAACTCAAGGTTGGAGTAGCCGAGGGTGGGTCTGTAGAATCCATCTGGCTTGCAGTGGCATCAAGAGCTGACATCCTAACTCTGGAGCCGGGAACAACCACAGTGGAGCAGCGGTAGGTAGTTGAAAACACAGCTCTTTTTCATCCAGGCGCAGCGTCTGACGTCAGAGGCGCGCACGTACTCCCCACGTGATTCCCAGGCTCCACCCCCAGCAAAGCTGGGAATAGAGCGCAGTGCTGCGGCGCGTACTACAAGGACGGCGTGCAGCATGCTCTGTAGTTCGCTGTCAGCTTCCTCACAGAAGGGAAGGAAGACATTGTGAAAATAGAGAGAAACAGGCCCCCCGTTAATCAGGGACGAGATCTGCTCCTGTTTTAGTCCTCTGCCCAGCTTTAGTAAAGACCGCAAGAGGGCAGAGGTGAAGGAGAAACCGCAGGAATCCCCTCCTGAAAGGTACCATAAAAATAAAAAAGCTGTATAAATCTTCACCTCCTACAGGAGGTCTCTCTGTGAGATGCCCTCTTAGTGCAGCGTCCCACTCAGGACACGTGGGAACTGCAAAATCACTGTAAAACTGCATTATTGCATTGCATGTTATTTGCATTATATCACCTGTTGTATCCCTGTTCATAGGCTGGTTAGGTGCAGTTTATACATCCCACCACTAGATGGGGATAGCACTACTCTGGGATATCTAGCCCAGCTCAGGCCTAACCTGTTGTTCAGTCTGTTACTAGTTTTGAGAGAGTGCAGATCAAGCACCAAACTGCTCAGGCAAAAGTTTAGTCCAGGAAGGGACAAAGAAAGAAAAGATTAAAAAACCAAAGGATAAAAGCCATTAACCAGGCGTCAAAGACCTTTGGGAACCCAGGTGAAGGACACGTTAGCCACAGGCAACCTCACCAAATTACACTGGTTTAAAAGGCACCTGGAAGCTAAGTTGAAACCCAGCCAAACCTATTAACAGTGGATCAACAGAATTCCTCTAAATCACAAAAGACTGTATTCTGTCCGGATGTATATGCCGCAACTGGAGTTGTACCCTACCACTGTCTACGTCATTCTTCAATTTAATTACAACTGGTTGTACCACCATAAACGGTACTGGCGTCACGACAAATACCACCAAGTGACCCAGCTGCAACAAGCACCCTAAACACCACTGCCATCAAGGGCACCTCAACCTCCATCTAGGCTGGTGCTTCCCTACCACAGAGCGTGCCCCGGAGGATTTCGTGCTGTCCACCTCAACACTGTGCTGCCGGCCCAGGGAGGCTTTCTGCTAACCGTGAGTAAATCGATGAACTGTATTGTTATTGGCCCCTCACGTGTCGCCCCTGCGGTTCTGGCGTGCCAGATTAGGGACAGGAAACACTGAGGGTGAGAGTGGGTGGTGGCCTTTTAAACTCTCTGTGTTCCTGCCCCTACAGAGGTCAATCTCGCGTGTAGCCGTCATGGTGGACGAAATGGAAAAATCAATTAGAAAAGGTGTCACTATTTGCTTTTAACTGACAGAATAAAAAATTCCTTTATAAGTGTATGTTCACACAGAGTGGATATGCTGCAGATTTCTAGGCGACAAATCTGCAGCATTTTACAGTAGCGGCTGGTCTTGAGCGAATCAAGCTTCGGATCATAGATCCGAAGTCGATTCGTTCAAAAACGTTGGGTTTTAATGCCGTTTCCGTACAGCATTCAAATGTATTGGCTCCGTGGTGCGAGACTTCCTATGTGAGTATTAAAAAAACATTTTTAAAATAGAAATCTGAAGTGGGCTTTGGTTCTGGCTGGTACCAAAGCCCACTTTGGATTCCTATTTTAAAATACGCAGACAGGAATACCGAATTCATTCACCAAGGTCTCGCGCCATTTTGCCTGAGGTGAAGTTTGGCTCCACGGAGCCAATACATTTTACTGCTGAACAAATCGACTTGGGATCTATGATTTGGTTGCATCTTAGAATTCAGAAAGTGTGCACTACAGGCAGTCTAAAGAGGTGTCCGATTGATGATACATCTGCCGTACAGTTAGGACTTTACACCGTCTACTGGTGGGCTTGGTTTGCTACAGCAAAATGGTGCATCTTACGCCAGACAACCTTTCCCGGGGAGTCACATCCCCTCAGCCTGCGAGGAACAGTGAATTATTCTTTGGGGGCTGCGTAAATATCAACTTTTGTGCACCTTACGCCACCATTCAATAACATCCACAAGGGCCAAATGTATTAGAAACCTGCAAACGTTTTTTAATGTCTATAGCGGCGACATCCAACTTGTGACACTACAACTCCCAAACTTCGTCTTGCAAAAAAAAATAAAAAAATACAGCTGATGCCACTGGGGTCCCCTATTAATGATGGGAGTAGTGATGTGGATAAGGCCTCATGCACATGACCGTAGTTTGGGTATGCATCCGATTCGCGTTTTTTGCCCCCTTCATTTCAATGGGGCAGCAAAAGATGCGGACAGCACGCCATGTGTATGTCCTATTATTATCCGTTTTGCAGACAAGAATAGACATTTGAAACATTTTGCAGGACCTGAGGAAGGGGAAATGCTGGATGTACACAGCCTGTATCCGTGTTTTGCGGATACGGCCGCGTGCATGAGGCCTTAGGGCTTGTTCACACGACAGTGGCTGTATGGCGGCCGCATACAGCAGGTCCGCAATACACGGGCACCTGCCCGTGTGCACTCCATCACGGATGCGGACCCATTCACTTGAATGGGTCCGCAATCATGGAGGTGCGGAACGGAAGCACTAAGGAGTGCTTCCGTGGTGTTTCTGTCCGTGCCTCCGCACCGCAAAAAAATAGTACTTGTTGGGGTTCGGACAGATCACAGACCCATTAAAGCTGAATGGGTCTCGATCCTTCCCAGGTGCAGAACGGACGCTGCTCGTGCATTGGAGACCGCAAATTACGGTCCCCAATGCACTGAACGGCCACACAAAGGCTGTGTGAATAAGCCCTTATATATAGCTTTTACTAGCATCTGATCAGGTACGGGAAGGGGAAGCAAATCAGGAAATCAGACAGGTGGAGTCTTTAATCAGTCAGGAAATGTAGGCAAATACACGACGACTTGTGGTTTAGATAAGATAGATAGATTTCTGCTTTAACAATCGAGGGGTTTATGTTTTATTTTTTGGGGCCCTAAGCTTTGAACACAGCACCCCAGACCAGACGGAAAGCCGATCCAGTCCTGGACTCCAGGATCCCCTCTCCATACTGGTGGCCTGTATATTATATATTCTACAATTTGCTCTTTTCTCTGCAATTCAGACCAAAAGTTTGGACACACCTTCTCATTCAAAGAGTTTTCTTTATTTTCATGACTATAAAAATTGTAGATTCACACTGAAGGCATCAAAACTATGAATTAACACATGTGGAATTATATACATAACAAAAAAGTGTGAAACAACTGAAAATATGTCATATTCTAGGTTCTTCAAAGTAGCCACCTTTTGCTTTGATTACTGCTTTGCACACTCTTGGCATTCTCTTGATGAGCTTCAAGAGGTAGTCACCTGAAATGGTCTTCCAACAGTCTTGAAGGAGCTCCCAGAGATGCTTAGCACTTGTTGGCCCTTTTGCCTTCACTCTGCGGTCCAGCTCACCCCAAACCATCTCGATTGGGTTCAGGTCCGGTGACTGTGGAGGCCAGGTCATCTGGCGCAGCACCCCATCACTCTCCTTCATGGTCAAATAGCCCTTACACAGCCTGGAGGTGTGTTTGGGGTCATTGTCCAGTTGAAAAATAAATGATGGTCCAACTAAACGCAAACCGGATGGAATAGCATGCAGCTGCAAGATGCTGTGGTAGCCATGCTGGTTCAGTATGCCTTCAATTTTGAATAAATCCCCAACAGTGTCACCAGCAAAGCACCCCCACACCATCATCACACCTCCTCCTCCATGCTTCACGGTGGGAACCAGGCATGTAGAGTCCATCCGTTGAGTCCAAAGACACGGTGGTTGGAACCAAAAATCTCAAATTTGGACTCATCAGACCAAAGCACAGATTTCCACTGGTCTAATGTCCATTCCTTGTGTTCTTTAGCCCAAACAAGTCTCTTCTGCTTGTTGCCTGTCCTTAGCAGTGGTTTCCTAGCAGATATTCTACCATGAAGGCCTGATTCACACGGTCTCCTCTTAACAGTTGTTCTAGAGATGTGTCTGCTGCTAGAACTCTGTGTGGCATTGACCTGGTCTCTAATCTGAGCTGCTGTTAACCTGCGATTTCTGAGGCTGGTGACTCGGATGAACTTATCCTCCGCAGCAGAGGTGACTCTTGGTCTTCCTTTCCTGGGGCGGTCCGCATGTGAGCCAGTTTCTTTGTAGCGCTTGATGGTTTTTGTGACTGGACTTGGGGACACTTTCAAAGTTTTCCCAATTTTTCAGACTGACTGACCTTCATTTCTTAAAGTAATGATGGCCACTCGTTTTTCTTTACTTAGCTGCTTTTTTCTTGCCATAATACAAATTCTAACAGTCTATTCAATGGGACTATCAGCTGTGTATCCACCTGACTTCTCCACAACACAACTGATGGTCCCAACCCCATTTATAAGGCAAGAAATCCCACTTATTACACCTGACAGGGCACACCTGTGAAGTGGAAACCATTTCAGGTGACTACCTCTTGAAGCTCATCAAGAGAATGCCAAGAGTGTGCAAAGCAGTAATCAAAGCAAAAGGTGGCTACTTTGAAGAACCTAGAATATGACATATTTTCTGTTGTTTCACACTTTTTTGTTATGTATATAATTCCACATGTGTTAATTCATAGTTTTGATGCCTTTAGTGTGAATCTACAATTTTCATAGTCATGAAAATAAAGAAAACTCTTTGAATGAGAAGGTGTGTCCAAACTTTTGGTCTGTACTATATATCTATATATATATATATATATATATATATATATATATATATATATATATACACACACACACACACACACACACACACACACACACACACACGAATCGTACAGGCAATGTATAAAATCAGGCAATGTATACAATGCCTAGGCAATCTACAGAATACCTAAAGTATTCAGGCAAAGAATGATACCCTTAAAGGGGTTATCCAACTTCTCAAACAGCCCCCCCATAGGTGATACCTGGTCCCCGCACCGCCGCCTCTCCCTGTACACGGATGAAAACATCCAGTGTCAGGGGGGAGCAGCCACTGGCAGGCGGGGACGAGCCTCCCTAGCGTCACCCACAGGGACCAGAAGCGATGCGGGGTAAGTATATTACCTTTGAGGGGCCCGGCACATGGGGGGTGGGAGGCAGTTTGAAAAGTTGGATAACCCCTTTAATAATTCACACATGCAAAGTATAAAAGCGCCATAACACAAGTGAGGACAATGCTGGTCTTTTTCTCTCATTTTTTCAGTAAGAAAGTTCTGTTCTACACGTGTTATAAAATAGCAGTTTATTTTGCATTTCGTTTATTGCAATTCAAAATGCCATTCGCTGCAAGAAGCGAGGACATTGGAATTTCTTCTGTGCAGGAACAAATGCCAAACTATGAAGCTCTCTAGTGAGAGAAAGACAAAGGAGTCCTCTCACTTCAGCAATAGACATTTATTATGTAGAGAAAGTTACTACAAGCCACTTACTAATGTATTGTGATTGTCCATATTGCCTCCTTTGCTGGCTGGATTCATTTCTCCATTACATTATACACGGCTCATATCCAGGGATTAAGACCACCCTGCAGTCCAGCAGCGGCGGTCGTGTTTGCACACTACAGGAAAAAGCGCCGGCCTCTCTAGTGGCAGGAGCCGTCGGAGCGCACATAGGCACGCACATTTTCTATAGTGTGCAAGCACGACCACCACTGCTGCACTGCAGGGTGGTCTTAATCCCTGGATATGAGCAGTGTATAATGTAATGGAGACATGAATCCAGCCAGCAAAGGAGGCAATATGGAGAATCACAATACATGAGTAAGTGCCTTGTATTAACTTTCTCTACATGATAAATGCCAATTACTGAAGTGAGAGGACCCTATTGAAAGTGATGATGAATATTTTTGCAATATACTTTATTTATTGATTTTGCACTTTATTATGAAAAAAAATTAACCCTCGGCTTCAGCACAGTACTGCATGGTGAAGACGTTGCTCACTCACTGCGCTGCCCTCACTGCCTCCTTCAAATATGACTAAAGCTGGCCATAAATACAGTATTTTCTGCTTTATAAAAGATGCACTTTCCCCCCCCAAAAGTGTGTGTGTGTGTGTGTGTGGGGATGGCAGTGCGTCTTATAAAGCAAATACTAGTGAGAGCTTCCATTATAGAAGCGCTCACTAATATGCAGGAGTCGCAGAGAGTGAGTGGCCCAGAGAAGATCAGGCGAGACCACCAGACCTGGAGAGGAGTGGCGGAGCAAGAGAGGTAAGTGAATGTATTTATTTTAGGGTCTGATGCGAGGTCCTGATATGGGGGTCCCTCAGGTGACTGATGTCAGGAAATCAAGGAGATTGGCTTAGCGTGGAGGAATCTAAGGCCCCTTTCACACGAGCGAGTATTCCGCGCGGGTGCGATGCGTGAGTTGAACGCATTGCACCCACACTGAATCCAGACCCATTCATTTCTATGGGGCTGTTCACATGAGCGGTGATTTTCACGCATCACTTATGCGTTGCGTGAAAATCGCAGCATGCTCCTCTTTGTGCGTTGTGGTGCGACAATCCACGCAACGCAGGCCCCATAGAAGTGAATGGGGTTGCGTGAAAACCGCAAGCATCCGCAAGCATTTTCACGCATGGGTTCTAGGTGACAGTCTATTCACTGTATTATTTTCCCTTATAACATGGTTATAAGGGAAAATAATAGCATTCTGAATACAGAATGCATAGCAAAATAGTGCTGGAAGGGTTAAAAAAATAAAAAAGTTAACTCACCTTCTCCTCTTGTTCGCGTAGTTCCCGGTCTGTTCTTTGCTAGCTGTGGGCTTGGGCTAAAGGACCTGTGGTGATGTCAGATCACATGCTCCATCACCATGGTGATGGACCATGTGATTGGAGCATGTGATCTGACGTCACCACAGGTCATTCAGCCCACAGCTAGCAAAGAACAGACCGGGAACTTCACGAACAAGAGGATGAGGTGAGTTAACTTTTTTATTTTTTTAACCCTTCCAGCACTATTATACTATGCATTCTGTAGTCAGAATGCTATTATTTTCCCTTATAACCATGTTATAAGGGAAAATAATACAATCTTCAGAACATCAATCCCAAGCCCGAACTTCTGTGAAGAAGTTCGGGTTTGGGTACCAAACATGCGCGATTTTTCTCACGCGAGTGCAAAACGCATTACAATGTTTTGCACTCGCGCGGAAAAATCGTGCATTTTCCCGCAACGCACCCGCCTCTTATCCGGGTAAAAAACATGACGCCCGTGTGAAAGAGGCCTAACAGCCTCCTTGATTTCTCTTGATCCAGTGTTGATAGAGTTAATGACCACGTCCCTTTTCTCAGCTGTTGCTCAGTGGTCATCACTTCTACCCTTTATAGTCTGACCCCACCCTTCTGACTATGCGGTAGATAGCTTTGGCTGAGATGGTGTGAGTTTGTCTGTCTCTACAGAAGTGAAGTGTCGTGTTTGTTATATTCCCTGTTGTTGTATCTGGGCCTGAGACAGAGACTTCCATTTGCCCATCTGCGGACCGCCCCAGGAAAGGAAGACCAAGAGTCAGCTCTGCTGCGGAGGATAAGTTCATCCGAGTCACCAGCCTCAGAAATGGTTGTCTCTGGTCCTAACCTTTTCCAGGGCCTTATAGGGATATAAAAGGCCTAGGTATCCTGCATATAAATATTCTAACCTTCAGGGTCTATTCATATTTATAGATAGTTAGGGCCCGGATTAGGGTTGTTTAGGAGGTGACCTGTTCCTTCCCTAGTTTCCAGGCCCAGTTACTGTTCCCCTTCCCTCCTGTGTTCAGTGTGGAGCCCCCCCCCACTCATCGTGACAGACAGTGGCGGATTACAATAGGGACGTTCGGGTCGGCAGCCCCGGGCCCAGCACCGCTGGGGGGCCCAACGCTGACCCGAACGCACACATACTGCGGCGGGGCACAGGAGCGCATAGCTCCCTGTCCCGTCGCCGATCACCGGCATTCACCGCATAGGCCTCAGGCCTTGTAGGCCTGAGGCCTATGCGGTAGTGAAATCCCGGCGCAGGCGTGCGTGATTACGTCATCGCGCGCCTGTGCCGGGACGCAGCACTGTGACGCGCCTTCCTCTGCGAGCAAGTGCCTGGCCCTGGACATAGGTGAGTATTTATTTTTTCATTTTTTGTTCATTTTTTATTTTTTTATTTCATTTGCCTACTTGGGGGGGGACACAGGAGGACCTATTAGGGAAGATAAATCGATTACATGGGGGGGAATGTGGGGGCTGTATGGGGCCAAATTATTATGGGAGGGAATACTATGTGGGGGCAAATTACTAGATGGGGCAGTGTGGGGGCAAATTATTATGAGGGAATACTATGTGGGGGCAAATTACTATGTGGGGGCAAATTATTATGAGAGGGACTACTATGTGGGGGCAAATTACTAGATGGGGCAGTGTGGGGGAAACTATTGTGTGGGGGCAAATTATTATGAGAGGGAATACTATGTGGGGACAAATTACTAGATGGGGCAGTGTGGGGGCAAATTATTATGAGTGAATACTATGTGGGGGCAAATTACTATGTGGGGGCAAATTATTATGGGAGGGACTACTATGTGGGGGCAAATTACTAGATGGGGCAGTGTGGGGGAAACTATTGTGTGGGGGCAAATTGCTGTGTGGGGGCAAATTATTATGGGAGGGACTACTATGTGGGGGCAAATTTCTATCTGGGGGTAGTGTGGGGGAAACTATTGTGTGGGGGTAATTGCTATGTGGGGACTATGTGGGGGAAACTATTGTGTGAGGGCAGTGTGGGGGAAATTGCCATGTGGGGACAGTGTGGGGTAATTACTATGTGGGGACAGTGTGGGGTAATTTCTATGTGGGGACAGTGTGGGGTAATTTCTATGTGGGGACAGTGTGGGGTAATTTCTATGTGGGGACAGTGTGGGGTATTTGCTATGTGGGGGCAATTTACTATGTAGGGGCAAATTACTATGTGGGGGCAGTGTGGGGAAAACTATTGTGTGGGGGCAAATTATTATGAGAGGGAATACTATGTGGGGACAAATTACTATGTGGGGGAAAATTATTATGAGAGGACTACTATGTGGGGGCAAATTACTAGATGGGGCTGTGTGGGGGCAAATTACTAGATGGGGCAGTGTGGGGGCAAATTGCTGTGTGGGGAAATTGCTATCTGGGGACAAATTACTATATGGGGCAGTGTGGGGGCAAATTACTATGTGGGGGAAACTATTGTGTGGGGGAAATTGCAATGTGGGGGACAGTGTGGGGTAATTTCTGTGTGGGGTAATTTCTATGTGGGGACAGTGTGGGGTAATTGCTATGTGGGACAGTGTGGGCAGGGAAATTACTATGTGGGGGCAGTGTGGTGGAAATTACTATGTGGGGGCAGTGTGTGGAAATTACTATTGTGGGGGCAGTGTGGTGGAAATTACTATGTGGGGGCAGTGTGGTGGAAATTACTATGTGGGGGCAGTGGGAATTACTATGTGGGCAGTGTGGTGAAATTACCTATGTGGTGGGCAAGTGTGGTGGACAATTACTATGTGGGGCCAGTGTGGTGGAAATTACTATGGTGGGGGCAGTGTGGTGGAAATTACTATGTGGGGGCAGTGTGGTGGAATTACTAGGTGGGGGGCCAAGTGTGGTTGAAATTACTATGTGGGTGGCAGTGTGGTGAACACTTACTATTTGGGGGCAGTGTGGTGGAAATTACTATGTGGGCGGCAGTGTGTGAAATTACTATGTGGGGCAGTAGTGTGGTGGAAATTTACTATGTGGGGGCAGCAGTGTGTGGAAATTACTATGTGGGGGCAGCTGTGGTGGACATTACTATGTGGGGGCAGTGTGTGGAAATTACTATGTGGGGGCCAGATGTGGTGGAAATTACTACTGTGGGGGCCTCGTGTGGATGGAATACTATGTGGGGGCAGTTGTGGAGGAAGGAAATTACTATGTGTGGTGGAAATTACTATGTGGGGGCAGTGTGGAGGAAATTACTATGTGGGTGCAGTGGTGGGGCAAATTACTATGTGGGGGCAGTGTGGGGCAAATTACTATGTGGGGGCAGTGTGGGGCAAATTACTGTGTGGGGGCAAACTACTATATGGGGACAGTTTGGGGGGAATTACTGTGTGGGGGGGAAATTACTAATGGGGGGATTACTATGTGGGGGCAGTGTGGTGGAATTACTATGTGGGGGCAGTGTGGTGGAAATTACTATGTGGGGGCAGTGTGGTGGAAATTACTATGTGGGGCAGTGTGGTGGAAATTACTATGTGGGGGCAGTGTGGTGGAAATTACTATGTGGGGGCAGTGTGGTGGAAATTACTATGTGGGGGCAGTGTGGTGGAAAATTACTATGTGGGGGCAGTGTGGTGGAAATTACTATGTGGGGCAGTGTGGTGGAAATTACTATGTGGGGGCAGTGTGGTGGAAATTACTATGTGGGGGCAGTGTGGTGGAAATTACTATGTGGGGGCAGTGTGGTGGAAATTACTATGTGGGGGCAGTGTGGTGGAAATTACTATGTGGGGGCAGTGTGGTGGAAATTACTATGTGGGGGCAGTGTGGTGGAAATTACTATGTGGGGGCAGTGTGGTGGAAATTACTATGTGGGGGCAGTGTGGTGGAAATTACTATGTGGGGGCAGTGTGGTGGAAATTACTATGTGGGGGCAGTGTGGAGGAAATTACTATGTGGGGGCAGTGTGGAGGAAATTACTATGTGGGGGCAGTGTGGGGCAAATTACTATGTGGGGGCAGTGTGGGGCAAATTACTATGTGGGGGCAGTGTGGGGCAAATTACTATGTGGGGGCAGTGTGGGGCAAATTACTGTGTGGGGGCAAACTACTATATGGGGACAGTTTGGGGGAAATTACTGTGTGGGGGGAAATTACTATGGGGGGATTACTATGTGGGGCAGTGTGGTGGAAATTACTATATGGGGGTGTTGCTATTGGGGAGGCACTATAGGGGCAATTCTATTATTTCTGGGGACACTATACAGGGATTATTGCCTGGAGCACAATAGAGGGTGGTATTATTACTGGGGGTCTCTAGGGGACATTATAGCTGCTGTGGACACTATAGGGACATTTGGGGTAATTTATCAAACTGGTGTAATGCAGAACTGGCTTAGTTGCCCACAGCAGCCAATCAGATTCCACCTTTCATATTTCACAGCTCTTTTGGAAATCCAGTTCTACTTTACACCAGTTTGATAAATTACCCCAATTATATCTTTCAGGGTCACTATTTTTTCAGCAGTATAGTTCCTGGGGCATTGGGGAGCACAGAGGGCACAGTTTTGGGGCTGGCAGCAGGATGACACTGTGGGGACACCAGGATGAGGAGGTTGATGGAAAAATAGAGAAATCTAACGTGTCTGTGTTACAAACTGTAGAGACGAGATGCGGCTAAAAGAATTTGCCATGGTGGTCTGGGTCAAATGGAGGAGAAGAGGAAATAGAAGGTCTACATGACAGGAGATGTCACTGGATGTAAGAGGTATGTGGTGCTGTATTCTCCTCCATGTCTTTTTTATTACAATTATATGTATTTTAAATTTGACGACCAAATCTTTCAGTTTAGGACCCAATTTGGGGTATTTTTTTTTTGCCTGAAGATGTCATATGGCCTAAGAAGAGACTGTGGCGCTCATAAGGCACCGCAGCCTCTTCATACAAAAAAAAAAAAACAACTAAACTAAAATGGAGGGGGGGGGGGGGGGGGGGCCCAAGTTGGGTAGACAGCCCCGGGCCTATCATGCACTTAATCCGCCCCTGGTGACAGAATCTGAAATAGGGGGTCTAATCTGAGCATCTGATATGGGGGTCTGATGTGAGGTCCTGATAAAAAAAATAATTTCTTATTTTCCTCCTCTAAAACCTGAAGTGCATCTTATAAAGCGAAAAATCTGGTACTTTGTCTCTCTGTTTATCTATCTTGCCCTGTCTGACATCAGTGAGTGCGAACTGTATGCGGGGTGCACTGACTAACGAGCCGCCGATAGATGTAGGAGAGGCGGCAGCGATCTCTTGCATCTCCTAGCGGCGCTGAGCATGCAGATCACACGGACACTGTCAGCGCTCACTCCCTGCCAGACAGGGCAGTATGTATGTGTATATGTATTTATGGCCAGCTTTAGGGATTATATGAGGGAGTCGGTCAGGGCAGCGCAGGAACATCTTCACTATACAGTACTGCGCTGAATGGTGAAGACGGGCAGCTCTCTGCCAAAAGTCAAATTTAGTAAATAAGAATGCAAAAATCAGTAAATAAAGTATATTGAAAACATGTTCATTATCGCTTTCCCTACACAATTAACAAAAAAAATTGCACTTTTAAAGGGGTTGTGTCACTTCAGCAAATGACATTTATCATGTAGAGAAAGTTAATACAAGGCACTTACTAATGTATTGTGATTGTCCATATTGTCTCCTTTGCTGGTTGGATTCATTTTTCCATCATATTATACCCTGCTTGTTTCCATGGTTACGACCACCCTGCAATCCAGCAGCAGTGGCTGTGCTTGCTACAGGAAAAAGCACCACGGCCCCGGACACCAATGAGGCTGGTGTCTTTTCCTATAGTGTACAAGCACGACCACCACTGATGGATTTGCAGGGTGGTCATAACCATAGAAACTAACAGTGTATAATGTGATGGAAAAATTAATCGAGCCAGCAAAGGAGGCAATATGGACAATCACAATACACTAGTAAGTGCCTGGTATTAATTTTCTCTACATGATAGATGTCACTTGCTGAAGTGAGAGGACCCCTTTAAGTGCAATTCAATATGCCATTCTTGCCTTATTTGTTGCAACAAGTGAGGACAATACTGGTCTCTTTCTCTTGTTTTCAGTCAGAAAGTTCTGTTCTTCTGCTATTTTATAACACGTGTAGTTTATTTAGCATTTTTTTCTTTCATGTTTTCACATTAATAAAGGCTTCCTATCATTTAACACTTGTTAACATTTCCTACTTTGCCTAAAGAGAACTCTGCATTCTATACCTTACCTGTTCTTGGCCTAAATATTTTAGGTATTTTCTAGAATTCCAGCATTTCATACATTATATGTAACATATACAATGTATGTTCTGCTCTCCCCCCCCAGCCTCTGATCTGCCCCCCCCCCAGCCTCTGATCTGCCCCCCCCCAGCCTCTGATCTGCCCCCCTTCCCTAGCCTCGGATCTGCCCCCCTTCCCCAGCCTCTGATCTTCTCCCCAGCCTCTGATCTGCCCCCCTTCCCCAGCCTCTGATCTGCCCCCCTTCCCCAGCCTCTGATCTTCTCCCCAGCCTCTGATCTGCCCCCCTTCCCCAGCCTCTGATCTGCCCCCCTTCCCCAGCCTCTGATCTGCCCTTCCCCAGCCTCTGATCTGCCCCCCTTCCCCAGCCTCTGATCTGCCCCCTCTGGTAACGCAAACCCCCCCTCCCTCCCTCGCCAGTATTAATCATTGGTGGCAGTGGCCACAGGGTCGGGTCCCCCCCCCCCCCATCATTGGTGGCAGTTTGCAGTTTCGATCGGAGCCCCAGCAGTGTAATGCTGGGGCTCCGATCGGTTACCATGGCAGCCAGGAGTCACGCTGCTGAAGTCCTGGCTGCCATGGTATGTTAGTGAGCAGAGAGCAGCGCATTATACTCACGTGCGCTGTGGCCGCCGGTCGCTCCTTCTCATAGGTCTGTGCGGTGCATTGCTAATGCTGTAAGCATTAGCTATCCGCCGCACAGACAGAAGAAGGAGCGACCGCCGGCCACAGCGCACGTGAGTATAATGCGCTGCTCTCTGCTCACTAACATACCATGGCAGCCAGGACTTCAGCAGCGTGACTCCTGGCTGCCATGGTAACCGATCGGAGCCCCAGCATTACACTGCTGGGGCTCCGATCGGAACTGCAAACTGCCACCAATGATGGGGGGGGGGGGGGGACCCTGTGGGATATGGCCGGCACATTCATTGGTAGCGCAGTGGCCACAGTCCCTCCCCTCCTCCTCCTACTCTGTCCTCATTGGTGTTCAGCGGCAGCCGCGCACAGTGGGGAGGGAGGGACTCCCTCCTTCTCCCTCCACTGTGCCGGCCGACTCAGGAGAACATGGTGCGCGCGATCATATCGCGGTCCGGCGATATAGGCGATATGGCGAAAATCCATATCGTGCCCCAAATTCATATCGCATATCGCCTATACCGCCCACCCCTAATGTAAATTACCTCTCTACTAGCAAGTAGGGCGGTTACTTGCTGGTAGCAGTCGCATCCTCCTTTCAAAAAAAACACCCCCTCCTCCTGTTGATTGACAGGGCCAGCGAGCGCTCTCGTCCCCTGGCTGGCCCTGTCTGCGTTCTAAATCTCGAGCCTGCGCCGTACCGGTCTTCAGTCGGCGCAGGCGCACTGAGAGGATGACGCTTGCTCGGCCGCTCCTTCCTCAGTGCGCCTGCGCCGGGTGTAGATGTGACGTCATCGGCGCAGGCGCACTGAGGAAGGAGCGCCGAGCGAGGTCCTCCTCTCAGTGCGCCTGCGCCGACTGAAGACCGGTACGGCGCAGGCGCGAGATTTAGAACGCAGACAGGGCCAGCCAGGGGGGGAGAGCGCTCGCTGGCCCTGTCAATCAACAGGAGGAGGGGCGTTTATTTGAAAGCAGGATGCGGCGGCTACCAGCAAGTAACCGCCCTACTCGCTAGTAGAGAGGTAATTTACATATTATAAAAGTGCCGTTTTTAAAGAAACTAGAGAACGAAAAAGGGTAAGAGCACTATATAGTGAAAAATCGCTGTATAAGGATTTTAAGTAGCCCAAAAACGAAAAATGACTTTAGGGGGGTGACAGAAGCCCTTTAAAAAGAATAAACCGACCAGTGTAAAATGTGTCAAACTGATCAAGAAGAGCACGCCTCTTAATAAATTGGTGCCCCAGAACCTGAAATGTACACTAGGTGGCAGCTGGCATACATTTTTGGTGTATTTAAAAGGGTTATCCTTCATATAAGATAGGGCCAGGGGCTATTCATAGTATTCAGTATATTGGGCAGACTAGATGGGCCAAATGGTTCTTATCTGCCGACACATTCTGTTTCTATCCAGTGATAGGTCAACATTATCAGATCGGTGGGGGTCCGAGTCCCAGCACCCCAGCCAATCAGCTCTGGGGTGCACAGCACCATACATAGTACAGTGGTTGTGCTTGGTATTGCAGCTCAATCCCTTTCACTTCAATAGGGATGTGCGGCAACTAGGCCATGTGACCGATGTACGGTGACGTCACAGGAAGAGGCCAGAAGCCTCTTCTCACAGCTGGGACCCTCGCCGATCTGATATTGATGACCTATCCAGGCTGCTGTGTAATACTACATTTGCCCTGCAAAACATTTGACCTGAGTCGCCATCATCTCGGAAGCCAAACACCTTACAGCACCGACCCTTAAAAAGAGGTTCTTCAGCAGCTCTGCGTATGATAAAGTGCAGCTGCTGCAGAACATCACACAAGCAGCCCTACGGTACCAATACCCTATGATGTCATTACCACAGCCTCTCCCAGGTGGAGCTCCCCTTTAAGCCAGTCATGTGACACATTAGTTCTCCCCCATACACAGTATGGGAGACAGGCTACACGTGACTACAGCCGTAAAGCAACAGGATCTACTTACCAGCCTAGGACGCCTATGTCATATACTGAATATGTCGCATTTAGCCTCCACGACCAGTAGAGCACACATGCATGTCTATTGCCCTTCACAAACCGGAAGTCAGAGGCAAACCGGAAATGCATAGCGCGCCATATTTAATACGGGCACTTCGGCGTAACACAGCGACATAACAGTAATGCCCGTCTCCTAAAATCTTTGACGGTACTAATAACACTTCGCATAGAGAGGTAATAAATATTCCCATCCAGTGAAAGAAGAAGCTTAAACTACTGCCCAAACTAAACATGGCGGCCGGGTGCTTCCGTCTGTTGTGCTCAACCGGAAGTGACGCGGGTAAAACAAAACCCATATCATGGTGGTGAAGGAGAGCGGGATTGAGCTGTGATGTTTGGCGGTTTCTCTTGGTTTTGATAGACAGGTGAGGCGGTGGTCAGTGTGAGAACGATAGGGCATGCGTATACAAAAGGGGATGAGTGAACTACAAGTCCCAGCAATCCTTCCTGGCTACAGATTAACGTTATTTTTGCTAAACTTTATTTATAATATGCCCATAATAACACTGTAGGTAACAAAGTGGAGCATGTGGGTAATTACCAGTGAGCGCCCCCTATTGGAGTCGTAACGGCTGCCGTTTGATTCTGCCTTACGTTTATTTAACGTACGCGCCCGTATGTCTGTATTTGTGATGGATTCAGTGCCAAATGTCTTCTGCCATGTTGCTGAGGATGGGTTTGCGTCACGTTTTCGCCTTACGTTTACCCTGTACAAAAACGTACACGTTAAACCAGGGATACTCAGCCAGCGACCCTCCAGCTGGTGCAAAACTACAACTCCCAGCATGCCGGAATAGCTGTGTGCTATCCGCACATGCAGGGAGTTGTAGTTTTGCAACAGCTGGAGGGCTGCAGGTTGGGCATGCGTGCGTTAAACAGATACCGTTTTGTGCTTTCCATCACCATAGACTTCCATTGTAAAAAGAAGAAACCTATACGTCAAAGGTAGGGTTGAGCGATTAGGGTTCGGATTGCTGTAGCCTAACCCGATTATTTAAAAAAAACGATGTTAAGAATATGGGCTCTGTCCTCCTATAAAATGTATGGCCTCCGCGGAGGTCTTTCCAAAGTTTCAGCAAATATCGCGAGACTTACTTTGTCTCCCCTCGTTTATTCAAATAAATTACTGTATTAAAATACGAAGTCGAACTTGGTTTCCTGCCTCATTAATGAAGTGGAGTTCGGCTTCGTATTTTGATACAGTAACTTATGCGAATAAACAAAGTGACACGTGATAAAGGCGAGACAAAGTATGTCTCGCGATATTTGGTGAAACTTCAGAAAGACCTCAGCGGAGGCCATACATTTCAAAGCAGGACAGAGCCCATATTCTTAACGTCGTTTTTAAAAGAGTTGGGTTCGGATACAGCAATCCGAAATCGATTCGCTGAACCCTAGTTAAAGGGGTTGTGTCACTTCAGCAAATGGCATTTATCATGTAGACAAAGTTAATACAAGGCACTTACTAATTTATTGTGATTGTCCATATTGCCTCCTTTGCTGGCTGGATTCATTTTTCCATCACATTATACACTGCTCGTTTCCATGGTTACGACCACCCTACAATCCATCAGCCGTGGTCGTGCTTGCACACTACAGGAAAAAGTGCTAGCCTCTCTGGTGGGAGCGCACATAGGCTGGTGCTTTTTCCTATAGTGTGCAAGCATGACCACAGCTGATGGATTGTAGGGTGGTCGTAACCACGGAAACGAGCAGTGTATAACGTGATGTAAAAATGAATCCAGCCAGCAAAGGAAGCAATATGGACAATCACAATACATTAGTAAGTGCCTTGTATTAAAGTGGTATCAAATTCTAAATATGCCCCCCACAAATGCCCGGGCCCCTCCTATAGATCATACTTACCCCGGCACCCTTGTCACTCTGGATCCCTGCACGGCCACCGCTGCCTCTCCGCGTCGCGCGGATCACAACATCCAGTGACAGGGGTGCAGCCAATGGCAGGCTGCGATGGTCCCCCCCCCCCCCCCCCCTTTGCATCACCACGTGCATAACAGTTTGACCCAGTTTTTAGGAACGGACTTTGTCGACCCAGAGACGCCCAACCTGGAGCGTCCTAACGGGCCTGGGGTGCGAAGTAAAGTCTGCGGACAAAGACCAGATAAAGGTCTCCTGAAAAACCTAAAAAATGTTAAAGGGGTTCTGCATTTATTTTTTTTTTTAACTCTGGATAGATCGTCAGCATCTGATCGGTGGGGGTCTGACACCTGGACCCCTGCCGATCAGCTGTTTGAGAAGACAGCGGTGCTGGCAGTAGCGTTATACCGCTGTTATACCGCAGGCCCAGTGACGTCACGACTAGTATCACTGGCCTGGCCGCGGCTAAGCTCCGTTCACTTCTAAAAAACTGCAGAAAGTTTTTAAAAAAGTATTAAAACATAGAATATTAAATACATTTCATTTAACAGGTTTTTTTGTTTGTTTTTTTTAGATATTTTTTATTCGGAAACTTGTATGACACCTGGGACCCCCGCCGATCAGCTGTTTGAGAAGGCATCGGTGCTCACAGCTATTCCTAGGTCAGTGACATCATGGACATCGGTCACGTGGCCTAGGTGCAGCTCCGCCCCATAGAAGTGAATGGGTCTGACCGCGATACCAAGCACAGCCGCTATACAGTGTACGGTGACCAAAGTGAAGACCGCGGCGCTCACAGGAACACCAATGCCTTCTCAAACAGCTGATCGTCAGTGGTCCCGGTGGTCTGAACCTCACCGATCAGATACCAATGACCTATCCTGAGGAAACACGTTAAAATCAATGGCTATTTGTGCTGTCCGTGAAGAACACTGACAGGATATGTTCGCTATTCACTAACATTGAAAATGGCCTTTTTGTAGGTCAGCTACGACCAACGTAATGAATGGTCAGGGGGTGGAATGTGGCGCAGTATTTAATTTAGTTTTTCTTGCCCCACCAAAATTAAAGAGGATGGCCCACAAATTTCATGTATGACTTTTCTGACCACAGAGACCACAGATATTTTTTATTATATCTCTATCTCAATATGAATGACGTATGTGTGTATGTTTCGTGATCACTCAAACTCAACCATCAATTTAAACAAAACTTGGTATACACATCCCTTGCTACCTGGAAATAAATCTTGTAGGGGTCACAGCTCTCTAGGACGTACCGTTCCTGAGAGAGTCCCCAAAAATGACCTGCATTAGCCAATACAAGCCTGCAAGTCTCTCTCTTCATATCCCAACTGCCATACACACGGTCACATGACCCTTATCAGCCAATAGAAGCTCGCAGGCCCTTAGTCTCCACATACACACAGTTTTACTCCAGGTTTCCATAACAACCCAGCCATTTTTCTTCACTGCTGTAGCTCAGATTTAGGCTAGGGCTACACGACGACAATAAGTCGCACGACACATAGGGCACAACTACACTGCTACATGTGTCGCGTGACAATTTTTATAATAGTCTGTGGTGTTGCACTGCGCAAATGTGACATGCTGCGACACGACAGTCGCAGAAAAATCCATCTTGGATGGATTTTTTGCAACTGTCGTGTCGCAGCGTGTCACATGTCACAGTGCGACACCATAGCCTATTATAAAAATTGTTGCAACAAAATGTTGCACGACACATGTCATCATGTAGCCCTAGCATTAAAGGGGCGGGCACTGTGGAGGTTACTGTTAAGGGGGCAGTGGCCACTATTAAAGGGGCAACTGCTGTGGAGGTCACTGTTAAGGCAGCGGGGTACTGTGGAGGTCACTGTAAAAGGGGCAGACCCCTGAGGAGGTCGCTGTCAAGGTAGTGGGGTGCTGTGAAACTCACCGTTAAAGGGGCGGGCTGCTGTGAAGGCTAAAGTTAAGGGGATGGGCTGCTGTGGAGGTCCCATTTTAAAGTGGCGGGGCACTGTGGGAGGGCAGTGTTAACTGGGCGGGGGACTGTGGAGTTCACTGTTAAAGGGGCGGGGTGCTGTAGAGGTCACTGTTATGGGGGATAGGGTTGATATCTTTTAACGACACACACAAACATTAGATGAAATATACCCGTATATTGCTGAAAAAAGGAGTTGTTCAATCCAAGTCAGCTAGATGAAGGCCAAAAAGCAGTCTGGCCTTTTAGGGTTTGTTTGAAATCTGCTAGTTTTTCTACAGCTCCTGTGCGGATTTATGTGTTTCTATGGTAACAGACTACTAACAGACCCTGGGTGGTCAGATCCTGCAGTCATGCTTCCTGCTGAATGACAGACTGTATGTTAGGAAGAAGGCGGTAGATAGGACAAGCGTGGACCTGGCCTGACACCCGGGCGGCAGCTCATGGTGCAGTTTTGCAATGCGCTAATCATACTGTCTCTATATGTGATGTGACCAATATGTAAAATCTGCAGTGATATTGGCGTCAGTCCGTTTTCCTTTGTATTGTAGGCATGTCAAACACACGCGACAAGTCAAGGATTCGGTCTTCGTCGTCCTGTGAGGATAGAGGTAATCCGTAGGTTAATGTTACAGCATCTGAACTCTGCTTTTAAAGGAGCCTATTACAAAGCCTGAGGGGATGGAGCATGACATATGGCCTACGGAGAGGGTCTCTGTGTCATGCTGCAACGCTCAGGCCCTGCAGTTGGAATAACGTATTCATCAGTTTTGTTCAAAATGTTCTTTTTAAAGGGGTTGTCCCATGAAGGCAACTTATTCCTTGTCCACAGGCTAAGGTATAGGTATCTGAGCGGTGGAGGTTTGACCTCTGTGGCCACCACCGATCACGAGAACTGGAACCTTTGCTCCCCCTTATAAATGGAGTGGTGGTAAGTTCAAGACGCGGAATCAATCAATCCATGTCTTGGACTTACCTGGTCGCTCCGCCTCCAATCCCTGATCTTCTTCTCTTCAGTCTCGTAGAGTTGAATGAAGCGGCATCCTGCATGCTTGACCACCGCTCCATGCAGACAGGGGAGAAGAAGCCCCCATTCTCGTGATCGGTAGAGGTTCCAGCAGTTGGACTTCTGCAGATACTTATCCCCTGTTTATGGATAGGGGATAAGTGGTGTTCATGGAATAACCCCTTTAAGGGATTTTGTGATGGTCACATGCCATAAAACGCCTGCGCTTGGTACCGTCACCAATAACTGACTTTTAGGAGCCCCAATAATGGAAGCATAGAAGTGTGCACCCCGACTTTAGTATTATAGATGTTAGCCCACACCCCTTACAGCACTGCCCACGCTTCCATATTAAAATGGTGAACCCACAAAAATTATTTATCCCCTGCCTACAGGATAGGGGATAAATATCGGATAACGCGGAGGTCCAACTGCCGGCACTACCCATCTTCTCAAGAACAAGGGGTCCCCTGTCTGAATGATGCAGTGGTGCTTGTTGGTCAACCCCTCCATTCACTTCTATGGGACTTGCAGAGCGCAGTATACGGAAGCCCCCATTGATGCTTTCATTTGAGTACAGTATACAGCTCTTTGCACATATACACTCGGCTCTGTTACATGCTGCGCTGTGTGACAGGGGCTTCTAGGTTTTTTCCACTCTATAGCAAAAAAAGCCCGTGGAGATAATATATCCAAAATAGTATCAATTTTATTATATATTAAAATATGTAGAAAAAGGATACAGAGAAGCGAAGGGCAAAATATACTACTGGACTGTCATGTATCACTACAAGGCTGATAAGCACTTACTGGGTACCAGGTCAGACACTGTGACTCAGACACCCAATGTGTGTACCACTGATGGATATAACATAAACACCCCAATGGGGGACTATACAACGTGATACAACAGTGTATGGGAAATCCCCAGGTGTCAGTGAGATCCACAGTCTGCGTCCTAGGTGGCCATAGACAACATGTATATGACAGGCTTAATAAAGTCTATAGCACAGCACAATGATAACATATATACGGCCTGAACGATAACATAGGCCGAATATGGATGTGATATATAGCAGAGTGTATAATGGTGTCTAACTACACCTAACACAGGACGTACCTGAAGACATGACAAAAACCCAAGGAGATATAGTGACCCTAAGCGCAGGACCTCGACTGCTTCGGCATTCTATATACAGGTCCTTCTAAAAAAATTAGCATATTGTGATAAAGTTCATTATTTTCTGTAATGTACTGATAAACATTAGACTTTCATATATTTTAGATTCATTACACACAACTGAAGTAGTTCAAGCCTTTTATTGTTTTAATATTGATGATTTTGGCATACAGCTCATGAAAACCCAAATTTCCTATCTAAAAAAATTAGCATATCATGAAAAGGTTCTCTAAACGAGCTATTAACCTAATCATCTGAATCAACTAATTAACTCTAAACACCTGCAAAAGATTCCTGAGGCTTTTAAAAACTCCCAGCCTGGTTCATTACTCAAAACCGCAATCATGGGTAAGACTGCCGACCTGACTGCTGTCCAGAAGGCCATCATTGACACCCTCAAGCAAGAGGGTAAGACACAGAAAGAAATGTCTGAACGATTAGGCTGTTCCCAGAGTGCTGTATCAAGGCACCTCAGTGGGAAGTCTGTGGGATGGAAAAAGTGTGGCAGAAAACGCTGCACAACGAGAAGAGGTGACCGGACCCTGAGGAAGATTGTGGAGAAGGACCGATTCCAGACCTTGGGGGACCTGCGGAAGCAGTGGACTGAGTCTGGAGTAGAAACATCCAGAGCCCCCGTGTACAGGCGTGTGCAGGAAATGGGCTACAGGTGCCGCATTCCCCAGGTCAAGCCACTTTTGAACCAGAAACAGCGGCAGAAGCGCCTGACCTGGGCTACAGAGAAGCAGCACTGGACTGTTGCATGTCATTTGGAAATCAAGGTGCCAGAGTCTGGAGGAAGACTGGGGAGAGGGAAATGCCAAAATGCCTGAAGTCCAGTGTCAAGTACCCACAGTCAGTGATGGTCTGGGGTGCCATGTCAGCTGCTGGTGTTGGTCCACTGTGTTTTATCAAGGGCAGGGTCAATGCAGCTAGCTATCAGGAGATTTTGGAGCACTTCATGCTTCCATCTGCTGAAAAGCTTTATGGAGATGAAGATGTCATTTTTCAGCACGACCTGGCACCTGCTCACAGTGCCAAAACCACTGGTAAATGGTTTACTGACCATGGTATTACTGTGCTCAATTGGCCTGCCAACTCTCCTGACCTGAACCCCATAGAGAATCTGTGGGATATTGGGAAGAGAAAGTTGAGAGACGCAAGACCCAACACTCTGGATGAGCTTAAGGCCGCTATGGAAGCATCCTGGGCCTCCATAACACCTCAGCAGTGCCACAGGCTGATTGCCTCCATGCCACGCCGCATTGAAGCAGTCATTTCTGCAAAAGGATTCCCGACCAAGTATTGAGTGCAGAACTGAACATAATTATTTGAAGGTTGACTTTTTTGTATTAAAAACACTTTTCTTTTACTGGTCGGATGAAATATGCTAATTTTTTTATATAGGAAATTTGGGTTTTCATGAGCTGTATACCAAAATCATCAATATTAAAACAATAAAAGGCTTGAACTACTTCAGTTGTGTGTAATGAATCTAAAATATATGAAAGTCTAATGTTTATCAGTACATTACAGAAAATAATGAACTTTATCACAATATGCTAATTTTTTTAGAAGGACCTGTACAGGTGAAACTCGAAAAATTTGAATATGTGCAAAAGTTAATTTATTTCCGTAATGCAACCTAAAAGGTGAAACTAATGAGATACTCATTACATGCAAAGTGAGATATTTCAAGCCTTTATTTGGTATAATTTGGATGATTATGCCTTACAGCTTATGAAAACCCTAAATTCACAATCAGAAAATTAGAATATTACATGAAATCAATAAAAAAAGGATGTTAGATAGAAAAATGTAGGACCTCTGAAAAGTATAATCATGCATGTGTACTTGGTTTGGGCCCCTCAATGCGGCGTGGCATGGATGCTATCAGCCTATGGCACTGCTGAGGTCTTATGGAAGACCAGGACGCTTCAATAGTGGCCTTCAGATCTTTTGCATTGTTCGGTCTCATGTCTCTCATCTTTCTCTTGGCAATGCCCTATAGATTCTCTTAGGGGTTCAGGTCAGGCGAGTTTGCTGGCCAATCGAGCACAGTAATCCCATGGTCACTGAACCAGGTTTTGGTACTTATGGCAGTGTGGGCAGGTGCCAAGTCCTGCTGGAAATGAAGTCACCATCTCCATAAAGCTAGTCTGTGGAAGGAAGCATGAAGTGCTCCAAAATCTCCTGGTAAGACGGCTGCTTTGACTCTGGACTTAATGAAGCACAGTGGACCAACACCAGCAGATGACATGGCTCCTCAAATCAACACAGACTGTGGAAACTTCACACTGGACTTCAAGCACCTTGCATTGTGTGCCTCTCCATTCTTATTAAATAAAGTCCCTTTTAGGAACCCTCGGGATATTATTAGTAATAACGCATCTATGGTCTATTCAGACCCTAAATTCCCTGTAGGGGTCCCTAACTGAAAATAAAAATATTTCTTTATTGATTATTATTTTAAAATAGATGAACCAAACAACTATAGAAAACTATTAAAATTATCAGTGTCTGATGGAGGGTACAATTGGAGTGTGTAAATGTATTTGCCTTTGTCACATGTAGCCACTATGGAGTGCAGTGCCTCCCATTCATTTATATGGGGTATAGCTGCACTTACAAGCCTCTGCTGTTACTTTGTTTGTGCATTCATACAATGTGATGGCAGATTGGGCGCTCCTATTAAGATCCTTTTATCGTTCGGCCTTTATATTCAGGCTGGATAACAGTAAACAATGTTGCTAGGTTTGTGTGTACTTTTGAAGCTGCCACTAGTCTGCTCAATTCACTTGTCTCTAGGCTACACTCTACACTTTTGTGCTACTGACTGCTCTATTTCATCCATAGAAGTCACTGTTCGCGCTAAACCGCTCATGTGGCATGCTCAATTCCACTCCTCAATGTCTGGTGCTGTCTCTGCAGCGTACTCTTTTATTGCTAGTCCCTAACATTTCAGGCACTGTTTAAAATACAGGACGTCATACCACCCCTCCCGACATGTTTCGCCACGCTCAGTGGCTTCGTCAGGGGATGTGGGGTATGTGGACTCCATTCTTCCTCCAGACTCTGGGTCCTTGGTTTCCAAATGAGATGCAAAAGTTGCTCTCATCAGAAAAGAGGACTTTGGACCACTGAGCAACAGACCATTTTTTTTTTTCTTTAGCCCAGGTAAGACGCTTCTGACGTTGTTTGTTGTTCAGGAGAGGCTTGACAAGAGGAATGCGACATTTGAAGTCCATGTCCAGGATCCGTCTGTGTGTGGTGGGTCTTGATGCACTAACTCCAGCCTCAGTCCACTTCTTGTGAAAGTCCCAACACTTTTGAATGGCCTTTTCCTGACCATCCTCTCCAGGCCGCGGTCATCCCTGCTGCTTGTGCACCTTTGTCTTCCACACTTGTCCCTTCCATTAATGTGCTTTGATGCAGCACTTTGGGAACATCCAACTTCTTTTGCAATTACCTTTTGAGGCTTTTTCTCCTTATGGACGGTGTCAATGATGGTTTTCTGCACAACTGTCAGGTCAGCAGTCTTTCGCATGATCGTGATTCCTACTGAACCCGACTGAGAGACAATGTAAAGGCTCAGGAACCCTTTGCTCAGGGGGTATGGATTAATTGGCTGACTAGAGTGTGACACTTTGAGCCTAGAATATTGAACCTTTTCACAATATTCTAATTTTCTGAGATTGTGACTTTGGGGTTTCATAAGCTATAAGCCATAATCAACCAAATTACTGAAATATCTCGCTTTGCTTGTAATGAGTCTCATTATATTAGTTTCACCTTTTAAGTTGCATTACTGAAATAAATGAACTTTTGCACAATATTACAATTTTTCGAGTTTCACCTGTATTTATAGCCTGTGACCACACACATGCAGTTGATTATAGTGAACAGGAGATACCAGACAAGGTGATTCCCTCTCCCATGTGCAGAGTGACCGTCTGGCCATCAGTTGGCAGCTCCACATTCAGACAAGTATCCATTAGAAACGTGCTTGGAATAGAGTTCACCAAAAAAGCCGTATGGAGCCTAAGGACCCTCTTACATGGGCAAATTATCAGGCCAGTTTTTGGGAAAAAAATGTTTTGATAATTTGCCACTATAATTGTACCCCCGATTACTGGGCAGCAGACTGTTCTGTGTGAACAGGGAAGTACTGCCAAAAAACAATGAGTCTTTATGGGCATGAACAATCGCAGTAGTGATCATTCATTCCCATACAGAGATGATGTAAATACAAACGAGTGGGCAATTATCGGGAACAAATGTTTCACTCCCAATCATTGTTCCAGCACAATTACAGCTATCCAAGACACTTGGATATGGCTAGCTGTGGCTCCCAATCCAGCCAATGGGATTGGCGACTTTAAAGACTACAGTGGATATAAAAAGTCTACACACCCCTGTTAAAATGTCAGGTTTCTGTGATGTAAAAAAAATGAGACCAAGATAAATCATTTCAGAGCTTTTTCCACCTTTTAATGTGACCTATAAACTGTACCACTCAATTGAAAAACAAACTGAAATCTTTTAGGTGGAGGGAAGAAAACAATAATAATGTGGTTGCATAAGTGTGCACACCCTCTTATAACTGGGGATGTAGCGGTGTTCAGAATTAAGCAATCACATTCAAAATCCTGTTAAATAGGAGTCAGCATACACCTGCCATCATTTAAAGTGCCTGTGATTAACCCCAAATAAAGTTCAGCTGCTCTAGTTGGACTTTCCTGAAATTTTCTTAGTCGCATCTCACAGCAAAAGCCACGGTCCACAGAGAGCTTCCAAAGCATCAGAGGGATCTCATTGCTAAAAGGTATCAGTCAGGAGAAGGGTACAAAAGAATTTCCAAGGTATTAGATATACCATGGAACACAGTGGAGACCGTCATCATCAAGTGGAGGAAATACGGCACAACAGTGACATTACCAAGAACTGGACGTCCCTCCAATATTGATGAAAAGACTAGAGGAAAACTGGTCTGGGAGGCGACCAAGAGGCCTACAGCAACATTAAAGGAGCTGCAGGAATATCTGGCAAGTACTGGCCGTGTGGTACATGTGACAACAATCTCCTGTATTCTTCATATGTCTGGGCTATGGGGTAGAGTGGAAGGACGAAAGCTTTTCTTACGAAGAAAAACATTCATCTGAAGTCTCCCAAAAGCATGCAGGAAAAGGTGTTATGGTCTGATGAAACCAAGGTTGAACTTTTTGGCCATAATTCCAAAAGATATGTTTGGTGCAAAAACAACACTGCACATCACCAAAACAACACCATCCCCACAGTGAAGCATGGTGGTGGCAGCATCATGCCAAGGGGCTGTTTTTCTTCAGCTGGAACTGGGGCCTTAGTTAAAGGGGTTATCCCACCTTCTAATTTTATTGCAGCGTCTCCTGTTCGCTCTGTACTAATGCCTATTTCCTGGGCGTTGTCCTTTATATTGATGGGCAGCTCGTCGGCGCTCTGCTGATCAGTTGACTCCGCCTCCCTTACTAGAGTGCACGCTCCCGTTCTAGCCGAACTTCATTCTGGGAGACGCTGCAGCGCTTTCTCTACCCTCTGACGTCCTGCATTCCACGGCTCTGTTTCAGAAGCAGCACAAGAGAACAAAGAACCGCGCATGGGCGGCCGGCGGCGTGCGCGTTCATGGAAGAAATGCAGCCACACACTGGAAGGTGGTTTCGCTCGCTGCGCATGCGCGCCCATTGCATTCGGCTGGCGAAATATGGCCGTAACTAAGGGAGGACACAGTACAACAATGAGGTAAAAGGGGGAGGTTTTTAGCGAGAATAGTAGGAATTGGCTTAAACATTATATTTAGGAAAATTATCATTGTTGCAGCATGGACAAATTAAACTATGATCCTTTTGATGGGATAACTCTTTTAAGCTAGAGGGAATTATGAACAGTTCCAAATACCAGTCAATATTGGCACAAAACCTTCAGGCTTCTGCTAGAAAGCTGAACATGAAGAGGAACGTCATCTTTCAGCATGACAATGACCCAAAGCATACATCCAAATCAACAAAGGAATGGCTTCACCAGAAGAAGATTAAAGTTTTGGAATGGCCCAGCCAGAGCCCAGACCTGAATCCGATTGAAAATCTGTGGGGTGATCTGAAGAGGGCTGTGCCCAGGAGATGCCCTCGACAGATTTGGAGTGTTTTTGCAAAGAAGAGCGGGCAAATCTTGCCAAGTCAAAATGTGCCATGCTGATAGACTCCTACCCAAAAGACTGAGTGCTGTAATAAAATTCCCTCAACCTAAAATATTTTAGTTTGTTTTTCAATTGAGTTGTACAGTTTATAGGTAACATTAAAGGGAACCTGTCACCAGGATTTTGGGTATAGAGCTGAGGACATGGCTTGCTAGATGGCCGCTAGCACATCCGCAATACCCAGTCCCCATAGCTCTGTGTGCTTTTATTATGTAAAAAAAACGATGTTATACATATGCAAATTAACCTGAGATGAGTCCTGTCCCTGACTCATCTCACATACAGGACTCATCTCAGGTTAATTTGCATATGTATAAAAGTTTTTTTTTACACAATAAAAACACACAGAGCTATGGGGACTGGGTATTGCGGATGTGCTAGCAGCCCATGTCCTCAGCTCTATACCCAAAATCCAGGTGACAGGTTCCCTTTTAAAGGTGGAAAAAAGTTCTGAAATGATTTATCTTTGTCATTTTTTTTCATCACAGAAACCTGACATTTTAACAGGGGTGTGTAGACTTTTTAGCCACTGTATACCCAAAAATGGGCATATATCATGTAGATTGTAAGCCCTCACGGGCAGGGCCCTCTCTCCTTCTGTACCAGTTTGTAACTCGTCTTGTTTATTCTTAGTGTCTGTATTATGTATGTATGTATACCTCTTATCATATGTACAGCGCTATGGAATGAATGGCGCTTTAATAATAATATACTGTGCCACTATAAACTCATAGGGTCCTTGTAATCTGCCTGAATTGCTTGCTAGAAAGCCCATTGCTGCCCGTCCATGGACAATGTAAGGCTTCATTTCAGTCCGCATCCTTTCTACATTTTTATTTTAAATTTTATTTTTATTTTTGCGGATTACACGCGGACCCGTTCATTTATATAGGGCTGCAAAAATGCGGACAGCACACTGATGTCATCCATATACTATCCTCATCCATGCGACTGTGCCACAGATTTTAGAACATGTCCTGTTGGTCGTTTTGATTATGCCTGCTCGTGACATGGTGTGGACGTTATGATGAAATACTGAAATAAAATAGCAACTCTGCCGGGTGAAATCAAAATCAAGAACTGGTCTTTGACTGTGCAGAGCCGTGCGCTTGTTGGACAGGAAAGAAAATGGGATAGATCATCTCTACAGGATGTCACCATACAGCTCCTCATATACCGGGCCACTGTGAGTGTTACATTGCTCTTAAAGGGGATTCCTCACAGTGGATTTTTATCAACCATCCATAGGATAGCTGAGAAGAAAGGGATGCAAGTGAGCTCTTAACAAGCTCTGCCCCTGATGCCACCAGATATAATGCAACTATCCTATACAGTTGCAAGAAAAAGTATGTGAACCCTTTGGAATGATATGGATTTCTGCACAAATTGGTCATAAAATGTGATCTGATCTTCATCTAAGTCACAACAATAGACAATCACAGTCTGCTTATACTAATAACACACAAAGAATTAAATGTTACCATGTTTTTATTAAATACCATGTAAACATTCACAGTCCAGGTGGAAAAAGTATGTGAACCCCTAGACTAATGACATCTCCAAGAGATAATTGGAGTGAGGTGTCAGCCAACTGGAGTCCAATCAATGAGATGAGATTGGAGGTGTTGGTTACAGCTGCCGTGCCCTATAAAAAACACGCACCAGTTCTGGGTTTGCTTTTCACAAGAAGCATTGCCTGATGTGAATGACGCCTCACACAAAAGAGCTCTCAGAAGACCTACGATTAAGAATTGTTGACTTGCATAAAACTGGAAAAGGGTTATAAAAGTATCTCCAAAAGCCTTGCTGTTCATCAGTCCACGGTAAGACAAATTGTCTATAAATGGAGAAAGTTCAGCACTGCTGCTACTCTCCCTAGGAGTGGCCGTCCTGTAAAGATGACTGCAAGAGCACAGCGCGGACTGCTCAATGAGGTGAAGAAGAATCCAGCTAAAGACTTACAAAAGTCACTGGCATATGCTAACATCCCGGTTAGTAAATCTACTATACGGAAAACACTAAACAAGAATGGATTTCATGGGAGGATACCACAGAGGAAGCCACTGCTGCACGTTTACAGTTTGCACAAGAGAACCTGGATGTTCCACAGCAGTACTGGCAAAATATTCTGTGGACAGATGAAACCAAAGTTGAGTTGTTTGGAAGAAACGCACAACACTATGTGTGGAGAAAAAGAGGCACAGCACACCAACATCAAAACCTCATCCCAACTGTGAAGTATGGTGGGGGCATCATGGTTTGGGGCTGCTTTGCTGCGTCAGGGCCTGGACGGATTGCTATCATCGAAGGAAAAATGAATTCCCAAGTTTATCAAGACATTTTGCAGGAGAACCTAAGGTCATCTGTCCACCAGCTGAAGCTCGACAGAAGATGGGTGTTGCAACAGGACAATGACCCAAAGCATAGAAGTAAATCAACAACAGTGGCTTAAACAGAAGAAAATACACCTTCTGGAGTGGCTCAGTCAGAGTCCTGACCTCAACCCAATTGAGATGCTGTGGCATGACCTCAAGAAAGCGATTCACACCAGACATCCCAAGAATATTGCTGAACTGAAACAGTTCTGTAAAGAGGAATGGTCAAGAATTACTCCTGACCATTGTGCACGTCTGATCTGCAACTACTGGAAACGTTTGGTTGAAGTTATTGCTGCCAAAGGAGGTTCAACCAGTTATTAAATCCAAGGGTTCACATACTTTTTCCACCTGCACTGTGAATGTTTACATGGTGTGTTCAATAAAAACATGGTAACATTTAATTCTTTGTGTGTTATTAGTTTAAGCAGACTGCGATTGTCTATTGTTGTGACTTAGATGGAGATCAGATCACATTTTATGACCAATTTGTGCAGAAATCCATATAATTCAAAAGGGTTCACATACTTTTTCTTGCAACTGTAAGTCAGTGTTCAACCCTTTAAACAGACCTTGAGACATGACTCGAATATTAAGTAAGCCAGCATCTCATCTGCAGACAGAAGTTTCAGGGTGATTGCCCCTCATCAGTGCAGAGCAGAGAGAACTTGCTCAATTGGGTGAGGGGCCTAAGTAATGATATCTATCCTTGGGGGAGAGCACCTTTTAAGAGCTCATTTGCTGGCTTGTTTAATATCTAAAGTCATGTCTAAAGGCCTATTTAAAGGGTCGAACATTGACTTCTAGGATAGTTGCCTTACATCTGGTGGCTTTAGAGGCTGAGGTTAAGAGCTCATTTGCATCCCTTTCCTCCCAGAATTCCAGAGGAGCATGTATGGCCTATAAGACTCCCCACACCTACTAAGGTGCTCTCTCTCCTTAAGGAGAGATGGTACCCCCCAAAATGAGGGTAGCTGATGATTGCTGGCACTCCCATGAGCACAAGAACTGGGGGTTGACCTAAACAGCTGACTACATCACTTGGCTGACTCCGTCACTCCTGTGGACACTGGACCGGCAGGCTGCGTTTGTCACCAGCGCTGTATTCCAACTGCAGGCAGGATAGGTGATCACTGTCTGATCAGTGGGGACAGTCACTTCCTTTAAATTTGAAGTAAGGGCGCGTCCACACAGGGCATGTACTCTGCCAATTGTAGGCAGGAAATGTGCAGATTATAAATCTCATCCACAATCTGCACATAAATCCCACGCTGGAATTGTCATGCGTTGCTGGTTTTTAATTTATGCTGCGGATTTCTGCCTTCACAATGCATAGGGTGAAATCTGTTGCAAAATCCACCAAGCGGATTTTGATGCAGATTTATCAATTTCGATAGAGATCCACAGTGAATATTCAGCAGCTAAATACATGCCATGTTCTATAACCGTAGTGTATGTCCACATCGGACTTATCCGCTGCAGATTTTCCTACGTGGGAATTGTAGGCGGAAAATCTGCAGTTTTTATTACAGTTGCAGCAAAGTGGATGAGATGTAACGCAATCCATAAATCCAGGGATGCTCAACCTGCAGCCCTCTGGCTGTTGTCAAACTATAACTGCCACCATGCCCTCCTGTAGGCTGATGGCTGTAGACTGTCTTGGCATGCTGGGAGTTGTAGTTTTGAAACAGCTGGAGGGCCGTTGGTTGGGCATCCCTGCATAAGGCTAGGTTCACACCTGAGCGTTTTACAGCGCGTTCCTACGCGCTGTAATACGCTCAACAGGCAAAAAACTATGTTTCCCTATGCGCATGGTTCTCACCTGAGCGTTTTACACGCTGTAAAACGCCCTACGCCCCAAGAAGTACAGGAGCTTCTTTGGGGGCGTATTGTCGCGCGTAACACCTCTGTTTTTCATTGTACACCTCTGTGGTCAATAGCAAGAACGTGCGTACGCCACGCGTTTCCAAAATACTGTAAACAGCGCTTATCGAATACGCTCAGGTGTGAACCCAGCCTAAATCTAATCCACATGGAAACAGACATGCAGAGCCTTGCAATGCATGTGGGGTAATCTGCAGCAGAATTCACATGTAACTCATGCAGGTTTTGATGATGTTTGGCAGCTAAGTACATTCCAAATGGATGCTCCCTAAAGGGGGCTTATCATGTTTGGGAGAGGGGTACAAGTGATATTCTTTATAGTTACAAAGTTGCGATAATGTTGGCTAAAGCTTTCATTTTTATTTCTCAGGGACAGAAAAGAACAAAAGGAAACGCAGCCGCAGTAGATCTTCTTCTGTGTCTTCATCCTCCTCATCTTCATCATCATCACATTCGTCTTCCTCAGGCTCGTCATCAGCTTCCAGGAGCAGAAGCAGCTCCAGCAGTCAGGGTAAGGGCTATTTCAATATTGTGAATACGGTCTTACCCTAACATTCAACAGAAACAACCCGTCTGCCTTCCCTAATTTCTTGTGATATGGTGCACTCTACTCTTCTAAAGGCCTGCTATGAATCTTCTTTGGAATGCTCCTCTTCTTTGAAATGCTTTCCCCATTCCTGTTGCCCGGCATATAGACCTTAAAGGGGGGGGGGGGGTCATAAACGCACCTCATCAGTGAGGCCTAGCTAATAAACTACGCCACTTATTCTCCTTCTGTTTACACTTTAATACCTTACAGTGTCTCCACCCTTAACCTACCTGGGTGACTGGTCCACTAAATTAAAGGTGCCCATACAACTTTAATAGCCTAGGGCCAACTGCTCATTTGACCATCAGCTGTCGTCGTCCCCCCCGTCCCCCCCCATACACATACATGTTCGGTTCAGCCAAGTGTGTGTCTTTTTAATGGCCAAAGAGGGACAATCTGCTGCCCGATACCTCTGGTGGTGGCTTTTGGCTTATCTCTTGGCTCTGGTGTTATAATTCAGTTCGCCTTTTGTCAGGGAACAGTTAGGAGACCCCCATACACATAAGACTGTTGGCTGGGCCCAACGGAAAAGCAGGTTCAGCTTGAACCTCTATAGTTTTGCCACCGGGGGGCAGACTACTGTCATTTATTTTAATCCAGTAAATTAACGTGTACCTCAGTGCAGTGTATGAGCTTTGTGCTGCAAATTTCTGGTGTATAGGAGTGGCAATTTGTGGTGCCAAAAATTTTAAAATTTTTCGTTTACCATTTTTAAACCTCCCCTGCCACTTGCACAAAAAGTGGGCAGAACCTCCGCCACCCAGTGAACCGACACACATTAGACCAAAAATCTACACCATGCTGCATGGAACTCCTGGCAATGTGCCAGAATTGTTACCGCTTAATAATTCTGGCACATTGAACCCCAGCGGGGTGTGTACGAAACATCAGTCTTAATACATTTTACCCCCTTAGTTTTGCTCTCTCCACAATTCTTTATTATTTTAAATGTTTTCTATGTTTTTTACTTTTCTATTAGATTCACGGAAACATAAGTCAAAGAAGGCATTCAAGGAAAAACACAACAAAAAGGTAAAGTCTGTCGCCTTTATTCTGCATGAAGTGTCCGTTCTTGTACACGCTGTATTGTTTCTATGTCCAGTGTCCTTCTCTGATAAGGTTTTTTGTGATCTTTTAATTAATCTTAGCCCCTGTATACTGAGATAAATGGTAGAATTCTGGTAGCCACCACTAAGGGTAGCTTAGAAGTTTATTTCTAGTGATGAGCAATTTGTCTCATTGACCAAAGATGTCCAGCCGTGTCAGTCAAGCTGCAGGGGGCGCATCTTCAGATCTAAATCTCCGGTGGCTAAGATAAAACGATTGGTACGTGTCGATTTGCTCATCTCTTCTTATTTCCATTGAACTAATAGTCAAACAGTGTGTGGTAAGCTCTGGTGGTGGCAGATTTTCTAAACTGGACTACCCCTATAAGGAGTTAAAGGGGTTTTCTCATCTTAGTCAATAGGGGCATATCGCTAGGACCCGCACCTTTATCGAGAACGGATCCCCGAAAATGAAGGAGAGCGCACTGCGCATGCGCAGCTACCCTCCATTCATTTCTGTGGGGCCACAGCTATTGCTGTCTGCCCCATAGAAATTAATGGGAGCGTGGGCCGCGCATGCACGGTACGCTCCCATTCACTTCTATGGGAGAGGCTGGAATTAGCCCTTGGTGGTGGACAGACCCTGGGAAATCTGGGGTCCTCCAGCCACAGCGCTTCCCGCTCCGTTCTCGATATAGGTGCGGGTCCCAGTGATGGGACCCACACCTATCAGACAATGGGGCATATCCTAGCGATATACCCCTTTTAAAGGGCTACAAAACCTATGCCCTGTTTACAAGATAGAGGTCAAGTGTGTGACCCCCACCAGTCACAGGAAGAGTGGTCTTGTGTCATAAGAATGGATTTCGGGTCAAGATGCTCCATTCATCTCAATGAGACTGCCAGAGATCGGCTATCTCTGTTGGCCCCGTGAAGAATGAATGCATGCTTGACCCCTTTTATGATCATTTTCCAGGAGAACTATTTAAAAAAAAGGGAAAATGTTAAAGGGCCTATCCCATGTCCAATTTCATGTAAAGCACAATATCATGTAATATGTAAACTTTCAATATGAATTCCTTAAAAAGAAAGCTTATTCTGTGCGGTCAAGTAAATATTCGCACCCACTGGCCTCTCTAAAGACCCCTTCACTGCAGCGTCCTCTTTCCACAGCAGTCGACACCGCTGCACAATTTAAATTTCTCGCCCATTTTCCTTGGGGGACACAGACCTTGGGTATAGCTCAGCTCCCTAGGAGGCGTGACACTAAGTAAAACTGTTAAGCCCCTCCTCCATCAGCTATACCCTCAGCCTGGAGATAGAGGCTACCAGTTTTAGCTTAGTGTCCAAGGAGGCAAGACACTCCCTGCTACTGCAGGGCTGTTTTCTCCTTGTTATTTTTACTTTTTCTTCTAATTTTGTTATTTTATTTTTTCCTAGGGATACCAGAGACGCATTAGACCTCTCTGCTCTCCCGGGGTTGAGCTGCGCCAGTGCCAACTTATCTGCACTGCTGCCTCCCCCACAGAAGCAATAGGAGGATCTGGGCAGCAATGGCTCCCCTACATCCCGCCAACTAGGGGGTCGCCCGCACGCCAAGCCCCTCTTCCAGCTTCCTGCCAGTGGCTGAAGGGGCGACCCTGCTGGAAAGGACTGAGGGTGAAGACGTCGGACGGTGAGATGGCTATTCCAGCCCATACCCCGTCCCTATCTGCAGCATCTACCCCTCTGGGTAAGGGGGGCACCCGTGGTCGCTCATTCTGAGCGCTCATCTGCAGGACAATGCAGCACAGCAGCATCCTCAGCACCCCCACGCCGTTCCCCCCCCCACGCTGCTATCTTTCTCCCCGTTCTATTCACAGGAGACATTTCAAGCGCTGGAGGGGGCGGAGCTTGTTCCCCGTGCTTTCTGCTGAGGTTTCCCGCGCTTCCTCACTCCTGACAGGAAGCTGGGACACGGTGGGGGACTCTAACCTCCTGTGTACATCGCTCGGCTTCTGTGGGCGCTCTCTGCTGCTCACTGCTGCTCACTGCTGTTCACTGCTTCTCTGCTGCTGCTGATCTGGGCCATCTCCTGACGTTCTTCTGAGGCACTGGTAGGACAGTTAACCCTCTCCTAACCCTCCTGGTCATAGCTGCTATAACCCTTTGTGGTCTCTATATTAGAGTACAACCACACTTCAGCATGTCAGATCCCACAGGTGCCCCCAAACCCTGGTACCATGCCTGTACCGCCTGTAAGGAACTTTTTCCGCGTGGGCAATCTGAGCCGCATTGCCTTGCATGTCAGGCCCCGGTGCAGGGCCCGCTTCCCGCTGCGCCCCCCGGTGCCTCTGAACCCCCTGACTGGGCTAGGTCTCTGTCTCAGGCGGTGGAAAGCCTTACACACGTAGTGGGCCGTCTCGTGGATAGACCGCCTCTCCCGCAGGCTGCCACAATCCCTGTCGCACCCGCTGGGACTACCGTTTCTGCCGCCCCCACTGGTTCCCTACCTCCCAGCGAATCTTCCAGGGCCCGGCATACTCAGAAACGTTCAAGGGTTGAGCGCACATCTTCTCCAGATGCTTCGCTCTCTCCGCCATGCGTGCGAGCTCAGTCAAGTCTATCCTCTCAAAGGGATACGCTTTCTGAGGGAGAACTGGCGGATTCGGACGTGGACATGGACTCAGAGCTTCCGTCCAAATTGGCGTCCGCGGTGGGGCATCTTGTCACTAGCATCCGTGATACCTTTCAGCTACACGATGACCCCCCCAGCTCTGAACAGGCCGGCGTTTCCTTTCTCCGCCCCAAACAGGCCTCCAAGGTTTTTCCCATACACGCTGATTTTTCTTCTGTGGTATCCAAGGCTTGGACTCGGCCTAACGTCCGCTTTATTACACCCAAAAAGCTGGACATTTGTTATCCCTTTCCAGCGGATTCTGTGACCACGTGGACATCCCCGCCTAAGGTTGATCCTCCCGTGGCTCGCCTGTCCAAAAGCACTACTATTCCTGTACAGGACGGATCTTCCCTCCAGTCTGTTGAGGACCGTCGTACGGAATCCCTCTCCAAGGCCATATTTACTGCCTCTGGTTCGGCCCTTAGACCGGTCTTTGCCTCCGCCTGGGTTGGCAAAGCGGTCTCTGAATGGGGTTTGCAACTGGAACGGGAGTTAGGGTCGGACGTCCCTGTTCAGGACCTCCGTTCCTTAGCCCAACTAATTGTTCAGGCCGGAAAATTCGTCTGTGAGGCCTCCCTTGATGCGGGTGCCCTCATTGCCCGTTCCTCTGCCCTGGCAGTTTCTGTCAGGAGGGAACTCTGGCTGAAGGTTTGGGCGGCGGACGCCGCTTCCAAACGCTCTTTGGCCGGCCTACCATTCACGGGTTCCCGCCTGTTCGGAACCCGTCTGGACGAACTTATATCAGAGGCCACGGGTGGGAAGAGTACTCACCTCCCCCAGTCCAGGCCAATGGGCGCCCCCCGTGGTCGCGCTGGTTCGTCCCGTTTTCGGTCCTTTCGCAAGCCCACCGGGTCTGGCCCAGCCCAGGATAGACGCAAGAAGCCGTTTTTTCGGACGCAACCTACCTGGCGCAAGTCCCAGCCTGCACGGGCTCCCACAGGCCAGCAGCCCTCTGCCTGAAGGTGCGCCCCCACCCACCCGGGTGGGGGGCCGCCTTCTCCTATTCAGGAACGTATGGCGGGCCCACATCTCAGACGCATGGGCGCTCGAGATTGTATCTTGCGGATACAAAATCGAATTTGCGTCCATTCCGCCAGACCGTTTCTTCCGATCCCGTCCTCCGCGAGATCCCGTACGAGTGGCCGCCTTCTTCGCGGCCATTCACTCTCTAATGGACAAGGGTGTCGTCGCCCCCGTGCCTCCGACGGAAAGGTTCAGGGGGTTCTACTCGAACCTCTTCGTGGTTCCCAAGAAGGAAGGCTCAGTGCGTCCGATCTTGGACCTAAAACGCCTGAACCGTTTTCTCCGACTGCAGAGATTCCGGATGGAGTCTCTCAGGTCCGCAGTGGCCTCCCTGGAAAGAGGGGATTTCATGGCCTCAATCGACATTCAGGATGCATACCTCCACGTTCCGGTTGCTCCATGTCATCACCGCTTCCTGCGCTTCGCGGTGGGGGACGATCACTTCCAATTCGTCGCCCTTCCCTTTGGTCTGGCGACGGCTCCTCGAGTGTTCACCAAGGTCCTGGCCCCTGTCTTGGCCCTTCTACGTTCAAGAAGTGTTTTTCTTCTCCCATACTTGGACGACATCCTGGTCAAGGCACCCTCCTTCTCTCAGACATCCCGCAGTGTGGAACTCACTCTGGAGACCCTGACGCGGTTCGGTTGGATTATCAACCACCCCAAATCTTCCCTTACCCCCTCCAGACGGCTGATCTTCCTGGGGATGCTCCTGGATACAGAGTTGGCGGAGGTCCGCCTTCCGTCGGACAAGCGTCTGGCCCTTCGCGGGTCGGTTCGCAGTCTCCTCCGTCATCACCGCCCTTCCCTCAGATCCAGCATGCGGTTGTTGGGAAAGATGGTTGCCTGTTTCGAAGCGGTGCCGTTCGCACAATTCCGATCCCGCACCTTTCAGAGGGCAATTCTGTCGGCCTGGGACAAATCACCGAGGAGTCTGGACAGGACCTTTCTTCTGCCTCCCCTGGCTCGGGCTTCCCTCGGCTGGTGGTTGCATATCCCTCTAAGGGGGAAGTCCTTCCTTCCACTGAACTGGCTGGTGATTACCACAGATGCCAGCTTACGGGGGTGGGGGGGGTTTTTCCCTCCCCGGTCCGTCCAGGGCGTTTGGTCTCTATCGGAGTCCAGACTTCCAATCAATATTCTGGAACTGAGGGCGATTCTTCTGTCCCTCAGACACTGGACCCATCTGCTGAGGGGCCACCCTGTTCGGATCCAATCGGACAATGCCACGGCTGTGGCATACATAAACCATCAGGGAGGCACTCGCAGCGATGCAAGAGGTGACCCTCATTCTCCTCTGGGCGGAGACGCACGTGCCGGCCTTATCTGCGATTTACATCCCGGGGGTGGACAACTGGGCGGCGGATTTCCTCAGCCGGTCCACCATCGACCCGGGAGAATGGTCCCTGCACCCAGAGGTGTTCGAAGCCCTTTGTCTTCGCTGGGGTCGCCCCGACGTGGACCTCATGGCCTCCAAATTCAACCACAAGGTCCCCCTATACCTGGCCAGGGCACGGGACCCGAAGGCATACGGCGCCGACGCGCTCGTCCTTCCGTGGCGCGAATTCTCCCTTCTGTACGTCTTTCCTCCTTTTCCCCTCCTGCCACGGGTTCTTCGGAGGATCGCGGCAGAGGGCGTCCCCGCGATTCTAATCGCCCCGGATTGGCCCCGCCAGTCTTGGTACGCCGACCTAATGTTGCTGTTGGCAGACGCACCGTGGCCACTGCCCTCCAGGGAAGACCTTCTCTCTCAGGGACCGATCTTCCACGAGCATTTAGGCTCGCTACGTTTGACGGCGTGGCTATTGAGACCGCCGTCTTAACGCGACGGGGTTTCTCCGCGGACGTAGTCCGCACCATGATCCGGGCTCGTAAGCCCGTATCCTCTAGGATCTACTATCGGGTTTGGAGGTCCTATCTGGGGTTCTGTGAGTCCCGGAGCATCCCACCTCTCCGGTTTTCTCTTCCCACAATCCTGTCCTTCCTCCAGTCGGGTCTGGACCTGGGGCTGTGCCTCAGTTCTCTGAAGGGTCAGATTTCGGCGCTGTCTATTCTTCTCCAGCGTCCCCTGGCCCCTCTAGGGCCAATTAAGACCTTTTTACAAGGGGTGGCTCACTCTGTTCCGCCGTACCGCCCTCCAGTTCCTTCCTGGGACCTGAATGTGGTGCTCTCGTCGCTCCAATCAGCCCCCTTCGAGCCTTTACGGGAGGTCTCCCTTCGCCTTCTGTCCTGCAAGGTCATCTTTCTTGTGGCCGTCACGTCTCTCCGACGGGTGTCGGAGTTAGCGGCTCTTTCTTGCTCCGAACCTTTCCTGATCTTCCACCAGGATAAGGTTGTGCTTCGGCCTGTCCCGACTTTCCTGCCAAAGGTGGTCTCCGCCTTTCACATCAATGAGGACATCGTCCTTCCGTCGCTCTGTCCCTCTCCTTCCCACCCCAGAGAACGGGAACTGCACCGTCTGGATGTGGTCAGGGCGTTGAGGATTTACTTGGAGGTCACCGGGTCCTTTCGGCGCACGGACTCCCTGTTTGTGGTTCCGGAGGGTTCGCGCAAAGGGTTGGCGGTCTCCAAGGTGGCTATTGCCCGTTTCATTAAACTGGCGGTGTCTGAGGCTTATCGAGCCAAGGGCAGACCTCCGCCTTTCGGCGTCACTGCTCATTCCACCAGAGCAGTCGGAGCTTCCTGGGCGCAGAGGCATCGGGCCTCGGCTGAACAGTTGTGCAAAGCAGCCACTTGGTCCTCTCTGCACACTTTCACAAAGTTCTATAGGGTGCATACGCATGCATCAGCGGATGCTGCTTTGGGCCGCCTGGTTTTGCAGGCAGCGGTTTCCTGATGCTCTGGTGGTGTTCCGCCTTGGGTTTGTGGTCCCTCCCTTCTTGGACTGCTCTTGAACGTCCCAAGGTCTTTGTCCCCCAAGGAAAATGGGCGAGAAAAGGAGATTTTTGTATAACTTACCAGTTAAATCTCTTTCTCGCTCTTCCTTGGGGGACACAGCACCCACCCTTCTGTGTTTGGTTACAGGGTTATGGTCTGGCGCCCCGTTGGGTTGCTGGCTGGTTGTTTCCGTTATTGGTTGTTATCCTTTCACTACTTGGACACGCAACTGGTAGCCTCTATCTCCAGGCTGAGGGTATAGCTGATGGAGGAGGGGCTTAACAGTTTTACTTAGTGTCACGCCTCCTAGGGAGCTGAGCTATACCCAAGGTCTGTGTCCCCCAAGGAAGAGCGAGAAAGAGATTTAACTGGTAAGTTATACAAAAATCTCCTTTTTCTCTGCGTTGCGCTGCGATCCCTGATTGTGATGTGGCCCTGTGAACATTTATCAGCTTTTTCTCTACTTGTCAGAGAAAAAGCAGGGCAAGTGCAGTGGCCTTGTGGTCCTCTGACAAGCAGAGAAGATATATAGTCGGGGGCTTCATCATCTGTCTATATTTTGACGAATTACAGAATAGTGATTTATAGGGTAACACCCATATATTCTGCACTTGTCAGTAGAAGCTCCAACATAGCCCCGTCAGTATTATGATGGCTCAGTGTGTTACACTATAGGTGACGGAATGTCTGAAAATAATCACTTGCATCATCATTTATGTACGTCTGTAAATCTAGCCCTCACGTTAGATCCATCTGTATGTGTATATCGATATTAATATACTTATGTGCACACCAAAGACCTTGATGGTGGGGTAGCTTTCCATGTTGACCATCGTAGTCCTTGCTTTCATTTTACCACTGGTCCATGAAAAACTGGTTGTGCGTGGTTGATTATTCTGGGCAACTTCTTTGCTATAATTTCCAAATTTCTCCCCATGTCTCGACATTTTGGCAGAACATCATGCTTTATCTCCAGGCTTCTTGAGTTTGCTCTACGTCTGTTGCTCAACATGCTTCTAACGTATTTACTCCACTGTGTCGTGACTGGATCCACAGTCGGCCTTTGCACCCCACATCTACATTGTGTGCGCGGAAACGTTCACAAATATATTTCCAGCAATTAGTTCTCAGCTTCTGCAAAGTGATGCTATCCATATGGTCACCCAGCAGCATAGCAAAAAACACATTTTGGTGCATCCTGTGATAAATTTTGTGGTGGTGGATCTTGCTAGAAAGCGTTAAGAACTTTTATTTTCTTTGCTCCACCTCTTGGTCGGCTTACGTTAGACCGTTTATTTTGCAGTGTTAATCTTGTGGGGGTTGCAATTCCACTTGGCGGCTCCCCCTTTTATAGACCTGTTTCAGTATTGGCTTGTGAAGCACAAAGGGGGGAATTTATTACTCGCCCGCATCCCAGAATCTTCAGAATGGGGCCACTCGCTCCAGTTTTGAAAAGTGGATGGTAACGTGTTATGGTATGGTTATCCTGTCGAGGAGAATTTAAACCAGATTTATTAACTTGGCTTTTTCTCTAAAAAATAAAAAAAAGCACAAATTTTCGCAGATTAACATCAATACAGAAGTGTTAGGCCTAAATGCACTACATTTTTTAAAATAATTTTATCTACTTGTATAGCAGTGACACGCGACATTTGTTAAACTTGGCACGATTTACGGCTTCACATCTCCTGTAAAACTGACTTCCCTTTGCAATTGGGCCCCATGCACATGTCCGTATTTTAGATCTGTATCCAATCGTTTGTTGTCTGCATCAGTATGTCCGTTCTGCGGCCTTGCAAATAAAGATAGAACATGTCCTATTCTTGTCCTTTTTGCGGACAAGAATAAGACATTTCTACAGGGGGGTGGAAAAAGAAATGGCACCATGCACATGGCCGGTATCTGTGTTTTGCAGGTCCATGGTTTGCAGACTGCAAAACACATACGGTCATGTGCATGGGGCCTTAAAGGGGTTTTACGGATTTTCATATTGATGATTTATCCTTAGAATCAATAAGAGATCGTCAGGGGTCCGACTCCAGGCATCGCCAATCACTGAAGCTCCAATGAGCGCCGCAGCTTACCAAGCGCAGTCCATTTAAAGGGACTGTGCGTGGTTTTACAGTTCAGCCCCATTCACTTCGAATGGGACTGAGGTGCGCCTAGGCCATGTGACAGATGAACATGTCACACGGCCTCTTCAACTCCGGGCACCCCCGCCAATCTCATATTGGTGACCTATCCTGAGGATAGGTAATTAGTATTAAAATCCTGGAAAACCCCTTTAATCTCCCTTATTTTGTCCAAACACACACGTCTTTTTAGACCTAATTTGAGCCATAAGTCTGGTGCATTTGGCTTAGTAAATATTCCCCCATGTCTTACTAGTTTTCTGGACGTCAGGGCTAGGAAGAACACGACCCAGTGCTACCAATCGAACGTATACTTTTTTTTATTTTGTTACAGGATTATATTGTATTCTCGTTTGTGGACACTCGTGGTTGGATTTATTCCAAAAAAGACAAACAGAGGTACCTACAACATTTTTTTTATTTTTTAGTATTTTTTTTCATACAATTAAAAAAAAAAATTAAATGTAAAAATAGTGTTTTTTTTTTTTTTCTTTCAGACCTTTTTGGCTACAGATGATTACAGGAGTTGTTCCTTCATAAAAAGAACTTTCATTAGTTACTTTCCCGGTAAGTCTTGTGAAGGATTATCATCCATAAAAGAATCCCTTGGAATAAAAAGTAAATTAATAACTATTTCTTCTATATTTTAGGTCGGCTGAAGAGTTAATTGCTCCCATTCAGTTATGCCGTCGTGTATAATTAAAGGTTGCTTCAACACGTGGAAGACAAAAGACTCCAATGTTATTCTTCATGTCTTCCCAAAAGATAAGGACGGAATAAAACTTTGGCTAAGCCAGTCCCCGGAAAACTTCCCGAATGTTGACGAGCTGGTTGAGAAAGTATACTCCCAAAATAAATATGGCACCGTTAGATTGTGCTCGAAACATTTCAACGACGATCAGTATTTCCACGAGGGAACACGACGAAGACTCAGGCCGAACGCTGTTCCTACCATTTTCATACCCGAAAGTTTACCTTCTGAGAAAGTAAAGAAAAAGGGCATTAAACGAAAGAGAGCATCAAAAAATGATGAAACCGGAGAAGGAGCTTCGAGCAGTGTCCTGTTTTATTCGCAGACATCCGATCCTAACAACCCGCTCGTCCAGCAAGTTTTGCCATCACACTTGCATATTGTGCTTCCAAGTACGAGCCTGCTGTCAATGGGAAAACCCAGAATGTACGACAAGGCCGTCAACACAGATTACTTCGTTGATAAAAAATGCAGAGCGGTGGGGACAGATCCCCATTTTGGCAAGAGAAATTGCGTCACCCAAACGTTGCCTTGGAAGGGGAAATCTCAGGGTTCACTCTGTACCATTTTAATGGGAGATTTAATAAAACCTCTTCCGAGAACATCTGAACCCAACCTTTGGCAAAACAAAAACGCCACGTCCTCTAATATAGGCACCTTAAACCATACTTTTTTTCCCAGAACCTCCCAAACGTTGACTGGGCGTGCCGCCAACATAATAATTCCGAGGCAGAAAGAAGTGAAGCTAGAATTTGGTAGTCGTGAAAAAGAGCCTTATGGTGACCACGGTGGATCACCATCATCCGTTCCTCCGGTCCTTCTGAGGGAAATCAAAGAGGAGAGGATGAGTCCTACACCAGAAAGCGATGGAACGCAACTTTCTGAACTGGATTATTCTAAAGTTGTGGTTAAAAGCGAAGATGGCGATAGTGATGAGTCTGAGGCCGAATCTAACACAGACGTCTCGGAAAACGATAATTCGTCTACCAAGGATGCTTCTGAGGGACATTTCAGTGACCCTGATAACGACGGCAATTTTACAGTTTTAAAAAGCTGTTTATACGATCTGATCAAGCTGATTCGATGCCAGTATCGCGGCATGTGTAACGCCACATTGACGAATGTTCAGGTCAAAACCTTAGGCACAGTGACCGCCATTGATGTCCTGTGCTCCAACGGCCACAACTCTACCCTTTATCACAGCGAAGCCACAAAAGCTCGAATGGCTCTTGGAAACCGTCTCAGTCCTTCTCAGCAGCGCGAGTCTTCAGAAACTGAGACGTTTTTCCACAATTTTGAATATGATGATCTCTCTGATTAAATACTGTAGGCTGAACAAACCGTATGCGTTTCCAACCTTTCACCACCACTGGCAAAAAGAAAAAGCTGCAAATTTGGTTTGGAAATTTGACTGGTTTTCCATGATATGGGCTTTCTAGGGTTTTCGTCAAAGAACTGCATTCCATGTTTGAGAAGACCACAAAGAAAATAGCGTATTTCAGCAGGTGGATCCGCCATTGACCTCAGTTGGTCCTTAAAGGGAATCTATTGACAGAAAATTCATTGTTAAACCAGGCACCATGGGGGTCGTTATCACTCTCACTGCGCCTTGATTTGTGCCAGAATTTGTGGCCCACTCTTGCTGCGCCAAATATATGAAGTATATTTTATTTTCTCAACCTTCTAGACAAAGGTTCTAGACTTGCCCTAGGTTTACATCTTGCATTGTGAAATCCTGCAGGCTGTTGCGGCAGAGAAAAAGCTTGCTGGAGTTCACTGTATCCAGCATAGCAGGAGAATGCCGCAAACCACCTATTCTGGGACCTGAAGGGGATCCAGCCACCTTCCGGTAAAGTCCTGCAATTTTTTGTCTGTCTGAAAGCCAGCATTTCTGCCAGAACGCGGTCAGATCCCATTAATGTTAAAGGGTTTTTGGTGGTACATGGCATTATCTGGCTATGTCGGGTATAGTGATCCTGCAAAATGTTCCTCTGCTGCATTTCACCATGCAGATGTTGAACGTTCCCTTTGCACCAGATTTTTTTTTTTTTTTTTTATTTGCGCCTATTTTCTCCGTGTTTTGTTGCAGTCTTAGGTCTTTGGTGCATGGTTTGAACAGAAACTATATCCGCTCCAAGGTGGTATAAAAAGTGGTGTAACATTCTGATAGCATGAAGCCCTATTGAGCATTGTGTTGCATCTTCCCTTCACTTTCCAGTACTGGCTCACAGATTTAGATACATTTAACAACCCAATCATCTAAAACTGGAGCAGGCACAATATTCTGTCACCAAATAGGCCTGGCTTAGTTATATCTGCCCCACTGTTTTGTAGGGCTACCTTTCACTTAGCGATCCGTTGCGTCATGCAATGTTTCATATAATGATTGTCAGTGGTGACGCAAAGCGACAGCTGCCCAACAGTCGCAGAAAACCCATCTTGTGTCGCATGCCGAGTGCGACTGCTCATCCTTGAGACGTGAATTGCCTGCGACATGTCTATATTCTTACAGCAAAGCCACATTTCTAAAATTGTCGCATGACGGCAAGTTGCAGACAAGTCACCATGTTTTTGAAGTGCGTGATCTGCAAGTCTTGCGACATATGGTGCCGTGTAGCCGCACACTTATTCAAGATAAAAAGTATTTTTTATCCATAAGCAAATGAGCAGTTAAGTGCACTGAGGGCGGACCAAAGCACTCTGTGCACCCTTGCCTCTCAATGAAAGTCAACTTTTTTTTTTTTTTTGTCAGTACTTATACATACAAAACAGAGAGGATGGAATTGTCATCTCTCTAAAACCCTATACAATTTACAAAGACACAACATAACAGTTCTGCTTCCTCTGCTGGCCTCTCCCTCCTTTTGATTGACCTTGCATAGTCCTCTTACCTGGTCCTACCAATCAAGAAGGAGAGGGAGGAGCTGGCAGAGGAAGCAGGAGGAGCAGAGGTGCACAGAGTGGCTTGGGGCCGCCCTCGGTGCACCTAACTGCTCATTTGCACATGGTTTAAAAGTTCTTTTTCACCAGAATAAAGCAACAGATTGCTGAGTGAAAGGTATCATTACATTCTGCTGAGTTAGCCCTACAAAGCATTGTGCCTGGTTTGGAGTGAATTTGATGGTAGCCGACTCCCTTTTAAGGTTTCCTGCATGCGGTCATGTCAATTTTCCAGTCCACATATAACGGATCTGTAAAGTACAGAAAACTGTTCTCATCGGCAATACGGACAAGAATAGGACATTATCTAGAATTTCTGGAGCGGCCACACCAATCTGCAAAAATAGTCAGTCAGTGTGCGATCTGCAAAAATATGCAGTCCATTGCATACCTATCACCTGGCTGTAATGTCAGGTAAAAAAAAAAAGCTAAAAACTGTTACTTAAACACCGTCTCAGACTGATGGAAAAAAAATAAACACCTTTTGGTCGTGTGCCAAAACGTGCGAAGAGGACCTTTTAATCTCTTGGTAATGAAATGGTTGACTGTAGACTGCCACGCTTCTCCTTCTGGACTCTAGCATTGCCAGCGCAGTGAATTAAGGCGTAAAATAAACTCTGAAATGTATTACAACAAACTTTTGTGATGCTCTTTTCTCCTACAATGGCCTGACGGTGCAGGGATGGTTGTGGAGCAGGGGAGTCTGTGGCTGCCATGTAGGTGCCCATCCTGAACTCCTACTAGGGTCAATTTCATAAGAAGCCAGTTTTTGGAGTGCGAAATGAGATCTGAGAACCTGGAGGAACCCACACAGACGTGGGATGGACATACAAACGCAGCTCCCTAGTGCTAACCCCTGACCGTGCTGCCCATTGTGAACCAAACTTTCTTACGAGGTATCTGACCTCTTTCCTTTTGCCATATTGGAAAGCTTGATGTCTGCCACAGCAGTGTGCTAAATATTGCGCAAAGAAAATACATTTTTTTTATCTGTGAGGTGTTAGCTGGGACAGATCTGGTACCCCTCTGTCAAAATTGGTCTTGGACAGCAGTTGTTTGTACATCCGGATCTGGACAAAGACTTACTATTTGGTTGAATTTTCTGGAGCAAGGAAGGCATCGGTGGTTAAGACGCTTTCCGACCCGGTCGTAGCTTGTGAAGCCAGCACTTGGAGATGTTGAGTCTGTCCTAGGAGGAGAGAGAAACTTTTGGGGGGGCCTCGTACTATTGTACCTGTTTCAAAAGCAGATGATTATGAAATAATTTATGCCTCCAAATCAAGAATCCAGAACTAAAACCACTCTGGTGTTCTCCGCCTTATGGGATTTTAATGAGAAAAATACGTACTATAAATCCTGTGCCAAGTACGGCTTTCTTTCAGATTGTCCTGTTTTTAACAATTCTTGGTTTTGCTTTCAAACCTTTCTTTTTAGTAGTACTTTTTTTTTTTTTGGTTTGAAATGTTCCCAGGCGCTTTTTTTTTAAACATTTTAAAACATGTCCATTATAACTGATTAAACGTATGTGAAATGAGCTATCCATACGACAGTTTAAAAAAAAAATTGTGTCCAACTCTCATTCTTTATCTGCTTGCTGTACTGTTCTGTAGGGAAAGGAGTTTATTAGAAATAAGTTCTTCCAACCATGTACAGAATTCTATTCACACTCTGCACATACCTGCAAATATGACTTTATATTATTATAATGCCCTGCGGTCCTGTTACAAAGTCCAGGATGGGAAATCGCACCCCCACAGGGAGCTCGCTCGTCTGAAACTGGGCTTTAAAGGGGATGTGTCATCCGAAAATGAGCTATTGATTAGATCACGTTTTTGTGTTAAACATATTTTTAATGTTCCATGTCACTATCTATATTTAAACAAAAACAATAAAATCCTGCAGTTCTCGCACTGGCCACTAAGCCTAATAATGGGCGACACTTTACTGCAGTTATCTGCTTATCTGGCATTCTAATCCTCTGTATAGATATGACAGGATCCACCATTCACAATAGGTGATTGTCACATCTTATCTAGTCTTTCCTTGTACTATGACCTGGGCACAGGTCATAGAAGTCAATGAGGACCCCTCCTGTCCATTGTGTGGACCCATGGGGCTGCCGTAAAGCACTTTTCTCAATGCTTTCTAAATGCTGTTAAAAGCTCAGGGAAGATGGCCGCCCCTGTAATCATGTTTAGGAAATAGCATAAATCTGCAATCACAAATTTAAAGCAAATTAGAAATAAATTGTGTTGCTCGCTGGGTTTTAACTGGCAAATAAGATTTTCGGTGACGCTTTTCCTGTAAAGGGGTTTTCTGGGATGCAAATATTGATAGCCTGTTCTCAGGATAGGTCATCAATAGGGATGAGCGAATCAACTTCAGATGAAACATCCAAAGTTGATTTGCATAAAAGTTTGTTTCAATACTTTATGGAGCGAGCGCTCCGTACAGCATTAGAATGTATTGGCTCCGATGAGCAGAAGTTGAGACTTCGGGTAATAACTTCATAAATTAATTTGTAGTGTAAAAAAACATTTCCGGAACTCGGGTTTGGATCCAAGTGGTACTCTTGCTCCTTACAGTATTGGAACGAAGTTTTATGAGAATCGACTTTGCATGTTTCATCTGAAGTCTATTCGCTCATCCCTAGTCATCAGTATCAGACTGTCGGGGTCTGACACCCTGCAACCCCGCCGATCAGCAGTAGACAGAAGGCTCCCCCCCAATGTGTAGTTTCCGGCGTTTGTGTTCTGCACCTCTGCTCCCATCCCTTGAATCGTAGCTGAGCTGCACTACCTCGGCATCGCCACTACACAGTGTATGGAGCCTTCTGCTTCCAGCTCTGCCTGAAGCATCTGATTGGTTGCTTCAAACCCAGACCTATCCTGAGAATAGGCCATCAATATCTAAATACTATTTTTTATTTATTTTGTAATATTTTCCAATAATGTGTAAATCAAAAGATCAGTGAAATCCACTCTAGTTTCTCTTTGGATGCAGGTAGATCCATTATAGTGCAGACCACACATGGTATGGGTACCCATTGCCAAGAATTGTGAACTGACCGCATTTAACGCCTTGTTCGGACTGGGCACTTTTTATCATTATTTCAGTCACAAGTGCCAGCCCGACCACTGTTCTAATGATCATTATAAATCCCTATGATGCTGATAGTCGGTCTGAGATTTACAGTAGTGTTACAGATGGTAAATTATGCCCACATTATGGCAGTCTGAAACCAAGCCTTAAAGGGGCTCTGCAGTTTGTTTAAACTGATGATCTATCCTCTTGATAGATCATCAGCATCTGATCGGCGGGGGTCCGACACCCGGGACCCCCGTCGATCAGCTGTTTTAGAAGGAGTGAACGGGCTTAGCCGCGCCCAGGCCTGTGATACTAGTCGTGACGTCACTGTGCCAGCGGTAAACAGTGAGAAGACCGCGGTGCTGCTGGAGCGCCACTGCCTTTTCAAACAGCTGGTCGGCCTGGGTCCCGGGTGTTGGACCCCCGCCGATCAGATGCTGATGATCTATCCAGAGGATAGATCATCAGTTTAAACAAAACTGCAGAACCCCTTTAAAGCTACAGTAAAATAAAAAAATATAGTTGCATGCCATTTTAATAATAATTGTTGACTTTGTATTTAAAAGCACTCAATATCTGTGTGATGATTGGCAAGATCTCCTTGACTGTTTTGTAAGATTGTTTTCAACTGTGTGAAAGTTACCAATAACTTTATGCTGAATCCAGAAGTGGGCAATAGGCTCTGGCTAAGGCTGCATTCACATGACCGTGGGTCAGCCGTGCCCATTTTGCAGACTGCAAAACACGAGCACCAGCCATGTGTACTCCGCATCGCGTGTGGACCCATTGACATCATTGGGCCTGCGAGATACAAGCAAAGATTGAACATGTCTTATCTTTTGCGGTGCGGTCCCGATAACACCACGTAGGCCCTTTCAGGTCTGTGCTGCAAAAGATAGGACACGTCCTATCTTCGGCCGTATCTTGCAATTCCCTTACCCATTGAAGTTAATAGGTCCGCACCACGATGCAGAGTGCACATGGCCGGTGAGAGTGCAGATCCGTGGATTGCTGTCAAAACGGACACCATTGTGTGAATGCGACCTAAGGACAATAAACTTTTTGTCTGAAATGCATAACCACATTCCTGGATCCCTTGCACCATGAGTGCTCTTAAAGTAATGCAAGTGTCGGAGAATCTTCTGTTTACACTGCGCGCCATAAACCATGTGGATAGTGCTTTACTCCGAAGCACCGCCCCTTATTAGACTTTACCGTAACGGTGGGCCTGCCCCTCTCTTCCTCTTGTTTGCGTGGACACCTGTTTTACTGACAGCTACTTATCTTTCCATTGAATGAAAGAAACCTATGTAGGGGCTTCACACGTTTCAGATTCCGAGTGAATTTGCAGGAAATCTACATTCTGTTGTTGCCAAAAGGACTCTGCGTTGCTGTTCAGACGGCTACGAAGTCTTTGGGAAGGACATGGTGTCCTTACTCGGGTTATTTCCATTAAATGGGGCTAATCTGTGGTTAGATCCACAGCATACAAAGTACAAATCCGCAGCAAAAATCAGCGGGTCAGGCTTGGATCTTTGCCGTGAATTCTGCTGCTAATGCACATTGGATTTTTCCGAAAATAAGCTTTACAGATATTGAAATGTTTTATTAAAGGATCGACTGTGTCCAGAAATCCTGGCAGTACAGGCGCTTGACATAAGTTAAGACCTTATACGAATGGGTGTGTTTAAATATTAAGTATAAGTATTACAAAAAGCTGGACAATGAAGTGATGAAGTGCGGAGGATCTATGGTAATGTAAGGCCAAGTTCACACTTAAGTTATTTGGTCAGTTATTTCTATCAGGGCTTATTCAGACGGCCATATGTACGGGTCTGTATCCGTTCTGCAATTTTGCGGAACGGGTGTAGACCCATTAATTTCAATGGAGCCGCAAAGGATACAGGCGGCACACTGTGTGTTGTCCGTACCTGTGGTTTCGTTCTGTGATCCTTCAAATAATAAAACATGTCCTACTCTTGTCCACAAGAATAGGCATTTCTATCATAGGACTGGCCCTGTGTGTTCGCAAAATGCAGAATGCACACGGCCGGCATCCATCTTTTGCGGAACGCAAAACATGGCCGTCTGATCCATTATTGTGAGCCAAAACCAGGATCGGGTCAAAAACACAGAACAGGTACAGATCTTTCCATTACACCTAATCTGAGTAGGCTTCACTACTGGTTTTGGCTCACAATAACTGATAGAAATAACTGACCAAATAACTGAAGTGTGAACTTGGCCTAACATGGAGAGGGTGTAGAGGCGAGAGTTAATTTGGAGAGGAGATGTAGAGGTGAGGGTGCGAGGTGAGATGAAGAAAGGGATGTAGATTGTGAGACTATATGACGAGGAGAAGGGGGGAGGTATGGATATTGTGGGACACAGAATAGGTTGTTGAGGTGATGATACAGTGACACGGAGAAGGGGATGTGGATACAGTGACACAGGCTGTCGAGGTGTGGATTTTGTGTGACATGGAGAAGGGAATGTAGACGTGAGGATATGGTGCCTGAGAAGGAAGTGTGAGGATATGACATGAGAAAGGAGGTGTAAATGATCAGTGAGTGCAGGACGGAGACATGCTCTGGCTCCTCAGGGGTGGGGTTACAAGAACAGTGCTGTAATTAATTACTGGCAGATTGTGAAAGGGGCATATGGGCAGCACTGCTGCCCACCCACCAGCCAGTAATGGAGCAGAGAAAGCAGTGGTGCTCATTTGCATATTAAGGAATAGTATCATAACTCTGGAACGGAGCCTCCGATCAACAAAAAAGTGTTTTTAATCGGGTGAACCAGAGCGATGTGTCTATGCAAACAGTGGGATAGGGAGGTCGCTGGTGACAGATTCCCTTTAAAGGGGTTGTCTCATCATGGACAATGGGGGCAGGAGCAGCTCTATGAAGTGCCTTTTGCGCTGTGGCATTAGAAGAATTCTTCTCTGACTTTTAGTCTAACCAGACTGTCTATTACTCTGTAATTCCTCTAGCGCCGTTCTAAGGAAACAGTAGATTTAATAGCACACCAAATGCTTGAAATAACTTCTTTATTAACTTTCACTTTTCTTCATATAACACTGCCGCCTCCGCAGCAGATAGTCCATGTACAAAACACGTGTTGCATAAAGATTCATAAAATGGCGGTATGAATAAGATGGTGGTTAAACTGTTCAATCTTGTCATTCAACATAAAATGGTGGATATATTTCTCTCGAGTATCTGTACTGTCACTTTAAGTTATTTAAGCACTTTGTGATCTCTGAGAGGTATATCTGAGGTCTAACTAATAGTTCTACTTGCTGAATTTGGTTGCAGTATGCAGTTAGCAGTAACTATTTGCAGATTGGTTGAGTATGATCTGGTATGGTTGTATGCAATTTGGATTGCAATATCAAACTTGAGTTTGCAATTGCTTATGATCTGGTATGAGCAATTCGAAGTTTGTATGAAATGTGGCTTGCAATTGGTGGAACTGTAAGTAAACACGCATCTGGTTCAGTATACAGTTCTAATCACTATATTAACAGTAGGAGCATTATATAACTGTTTTAAATACCTATTTTGGCCTCTCTGCTTCCATAAAACACAGCTTTTAGTGGAGTGAATGTCTCTTCAGCTTCTCTGGTGAATAGAAATTTCTAGCAGCTCCTCCTAGGGAAGTTCCCACACAGGCTGTGTGAGAGGCTGGCTGTGATTGGTCTAGACTCCTGCCCAGCAACAACAGTTTAACTCTCTCCGCTTTCTGTTTCTGCTGTGTTATTGAGCTTACCTCACATCCATATAATGAATCTTAAAGGCATATTATATTTTCTGCTTCTGTGAACACAATATATAGAACAGTTATGACATCCAAACATGAAGTCACTGTAAATATCTCTGCTTTTGTCTTTAACACACAAACATAGGAACTGTATTAAGGTTATTGGCAGGTCTAGCTGTATACACACACAAGCTATATTAGCAACCTAGGACAGGTCTTAGCTGGCCAGCTACAGGGCATATCTCTAGGATATGCCCCCATTGTCTTATAGGTGCGGGTCCCACTGCTGGAACCCGCACCTATATCGAGAACTGAGCCCCTCCATTCATTTTTTATGGGGCTGGCGAAAATAGCCGAGCACTGGCTCGGCTATTTCCGTTGGCCCCATAGAAATGAACGGGAGCAGGGGCCGCTCATGCACAGTACGCTCCCATTCACTTCTGTGGGGTGCCGGCATGGTGATGGCTGGACCACAGTCCTCCAGCCACCACCTTGCTGGGCTCCATTCTCAATAAAGGTGCTGGGACCCGCACCTATAGGACAATGGGGGCATAGCCTAGCGATATGCCTCCATTGTCCATGATAAGACAACCCCTTTATGTCCTGGTGTTGATTTTTACCATTAGATGGCACTTCCCATTTAATATTATTATTATTTATTATTTTTTTAAGAGGGTTCATAGGATAACCCCTATATTTGGATGTACTGTATTACTGCCTTAAGTTCTCACAGGTTCTTCCCTCTGTAATTTGGCACCGCAGTGTTGTCAGAAGTACAGATCAGCCAATCAGAATCAACATTAAAATTTTCTACAGTCCTAGCCAAAAGTTTTTAGACTGACACAAACGTTGATTTTCACAAAGTTTGCTGCTTCAGTGTTTTTGAATTTTGCCAGGTGTTTCTACGGTATATTGAAGTTCAATTATAAGCATTTCATAACGGAAGCGCAAAATTCCACCTCATCCCGTACTGAGGACGGTTATACAGTTGAATTCAAGAGGGCACCTGTTGCTGCTGGCTAGGTGCATAGGTACCTGATGTTCCTAGCATTAACCCTTTAAGCCACGGAGGTTTTTTCATTTTCGTGTTTGTTTTTCCACTCTCACCCTTTCTGGGGCCATATTTTATTATTTTTATTTATTTTTTCATTCACATAGCCATATGAGGAAAAGTTGCACTTTCTAATTCCACCATTTAATATTGCATACGATATAGTGGAGAGCTGGGATAAATCCAAATGGGGTGAAATTGGGGAGAAAAAAAATTGCATTGCCGCAACAGTTTTATGGGTTTTGTTTTTACGACGTTCCTTATACAGTAAAACTGACCAGTTACTTTCATTCTCCAGGTCAGTACTATTACGGCGATACCATATATGTATCGTTTTTCTTGCATTTTTATATTCCAAAAAATAATAAACCTTTCAAGAAAAATTATTTGCAATCTTCGGACTCCTATAACTTTTTTTGTAGTTATGTGTATGGGGTTGTGTACAACAGTTTGATCACTTTTTTATTTATTTTTTGTGGGAGGAGAAGCAACCAAAAAAACAGTGAACTGGCTATTTTGACTTTTTTTTTTTTTTTTCCATATCACCATTTTCCGTATGAGATAAATATTTTGACATTTTAATAGTATGGGAGTTTTCGCGTGCGGCAATGCCCATAATGTGTATATTTTATGTTTTCTTTATTTTCATCTTGGGGAAAGTGAGGTGATATGAATTTTTTCATTTTTTTTACATCATTAGATTGCTGTTTTCATAGACTGCAGTGCATTAGGTTTATGAGAATTGCACTATGTTCCTATGGGGCTCTGCCACAGGCAGGGGCTCCATAGGAATGAATGTGCAGCAGCCTCCAGTCACACAGGAGGACAGGGGTGCCTCACACACACTCCAGCTACCCCAATACCCGCTGGGGGGAGGCCGGAGCACACCCGGTAGCGCACGTTTCCAGGTTTTAGGTCATGTTTGAGGGTTACGTTACTGCTGGTTGCGGACTTTTAACAGCAGACACCCAGAGGCTATGTGTGGAGTTGCTTCTCATCCAAGCAAGTGGGCTCCCTCGGAATTTTGCTTAAGGACGCTGCAATGAATAAAGAATGGGATCAAAACCTCCTCCAAGAGCAACTTGTGTGAAATTGTGAGTCACTCCAGGCACTGATTAGACAGGAATGGGTTGCCATCAGTCTGTATCTGACCTAGAAGCCGATATCCAGCACGTCAGGGCGAATTGAAGAAGTCTTGAAAAAGAAGGGTCACCACTGGAAATATTGAGTCTGCATAAACTTGATGGATTTCTCAATAAAAGGTAAAAAGAAACTTAGGAAATACTTATTGTACTTCAGTATACCATAGAAAAGATCCAAAAATACTGGAGCATCAAACTTTGTGAAAACCAAAATTTGCAGCAGTCTCAAAACTTTTTGACCACGACTGTAGACCAGAAAAGATCTGGTTGGTTGCCTGCTGGAGTGAGTTGTCCGAGTACAGGAAGTGTTGTAGATGGGGCTTCTCTTCAGAGGTGCAGCCCACCGATGGTGTCACCATCTGATAATCAGAGCTTGGGTTAGAGATAAAATATATATATATCAATTTTTATTTATTTTTTTACTCACTTAGAGATGTTCCGGCTCTCGGCTGGACAAAAAACGCTGCTTGTCAAACTCGTGGCCCTCCAGCTGTCATGCCTGGACATCCTACAGCTATCAGGGCATGCTGGGAGTTGTAGTTTTGCAACAGCTGGTGGGCCATGAGTTTGACATCCGTGCACTAGCAGCTAGGGTTCATACATCCATGTGTCTGCAACACTGAATATGAGTTTTATTTCCTCAGAAGACAAAAAAAGACAGCAAGTCCAAGAAGAAGGAGAAGAAAAAGAAACGAGAGTCCAGTCCTGTGCAGATATCCAAGGTGCGGTCTAGGTTCCTCCATTGTAAATGGCTGGATCAGATAAAAATAAATTCCTTATGAGCTAATTCCAGTGATCACACGGACCTGTGTCCAGGGCTCCAAGCATAAAGCTGCTCCCTAGTAGTGGAGCCGATTTTTTGCAAAAAAAATGTCCAGAGCTTAGTGCCCCAGACACAAGTGTGTGCTTGCCCTCGATGTGTACCTTTGCAACCATTTTTCTTATGCTCCAGTGCATCTTCTGTAAAAATGTAAGCAATTTTGCAAGTAGTCTTGATTACAAAATAGCCTAGTTTAGTGTATACAGCTCCTATATAGACATGTGTCTCCATAATGGGGCTGATTTACTAATGCTGTCTAATAGTAAAACAGCTTAAACATAGCCTTCGTCCGATTTATGACAGTGGATGTTGGCTTGGTGTACTTCCAAGAATTTGTGAGAATTTTTGGCACTTTCTTTGGAATACGATAACACCTTTAAAAAGGACCTTTCACCTGTAAAAACAATGTGAACTAAGTATGCTGACATGGAGAGCGGCGCCCGGGGATCTCACTGCACTTACTATTCTCCCCGGGCGCCGCTCCGTTCTCCCGTTATAGGCTCCGGTACCTTTGCTCTGTAAGTTATAGTAGGCGGTGTCCCCTTGTCCTGTGGGCGTCTCCTCCTCCTAGGCTGCAGCGCTGGCCAATCGCAGCGCACAGCTCACAGCCTGGGAGAAAAAAGATTGTATTATTTTCCCTTATAACATGGTTAGAAGGGAAAATAATAGCATTCATTCTGAATACAGAATGCATAGTAAAATAGTGATGGAGGGGTTAAAAAAAATAATAATAATTTTACTCACCTTAGTCCACTTGCTCGCGTAGCCGGCATCTCCTTCTGTCTTCATCTTAGCTTTGTGTAGCAACAGGACCTGTGGTGACGTCACAGTCATCACATGGTCCATCACATGATCTTTTTCAGTATTAAAAAGCTCAGACAACTCCTTTAAACCACACTCCTTTTCCCAAACGGTCATGCCCTTTCCAATAACCCACGCCCCTTGTCAGGCAAGCTGGAAAAGTGTCTAAAACAGTTAGGCCTCTTTCACACGGCCTAATGAATGGGTCAGGATTCAGTGCGGGTGCAATGCGTTCAACTCACGCATCACATCCGCGCGGAATACTCGCCCCCTGTGAAAGGGGCCTTAAAGGGGTTTTCTGGGTTCAGAGCTGAACCCGAACACACCTACATTTTCCCCCAGGCAGCCCCCCCTGATGTTGCCCAGCAGTGTTCCCGGTGACGCCACCGGCTCTGATGGGTGGGCTTTAGCGCTGCCCTAGCCGTTTTACAGGCTAGGGCAGTGCTAATGCTCGCCCATTAGAGCCGGTGACATCACCAGGCTCACTGCTGGGCGGAAGCCTCCGCCTAGCAGTCTTTATGGAGAGCCCAGTACGTCACCGGACCCCCATGAAAATGCCTTTGCCCTGCGCGATTCAGCGCGGGGGGGGCTGTCTGGTTGAAATTCTGGGCATGTCTGGGTTCAGCTCTGAACCTGGACAACCCATTTAAGGGTGTTTTCCACTCCTTTACATGCGTTTGCCTGTCCTCAGGATAAGTCATCAATATCTGATCATCAGGGGTCTGACAGCCCGCACCCCTGCCAATCTGCTGTTCTGTAGTGCTGGTGGTACACAGGTCTGTCCATTGTGTATCGGATAGAGCCGGTTACTGCAGCATTGAAGTGAATGGGGAGCCGCACTACAGTAACCAGCTACATCAACTGCACAACGGACAGAGCTGTGGTTCTGGTGCTGGCTTCCGGCACTGGACCTCCTACGGAACAGCCGATTGGCGGGAATGAGGGGTGTCAATCAGACCCTAAGGATAGGCCATCACTTGTAAAGGATTGAACAACCCCTTTAAAAAAATGTGGTGCAGGGTATGTAAGCCATTTTTTTGGGCTTGCATTGTCAAAATTTTGCCATAGTAAATATGCCCCTTTGTAATCCCCCAAAAAGTTTATTGAAATTTTTAGATATATACTTTACAATATGTTGTGCCACTGAGCGAAGCTTTGTAATGTATGTAGCCTGCCAGTCTGGGGGTCACAATGAATGATGGGGTCTGTCACCAATATTTCATTCACCTCTATATTGTGTAGGTATATTGATGCAGAGAAATCTAGTAGTAGTATAATATGTCAGCGTGTACATGAGCTCGCCCCCATGGGATGATGACCTGGTACAGTGGGCATCCATACATCAACGAAACCGCAGCACTCTCTCATCTCTTTAAATATCCTTTATTCCATCAAATTCATGCGATGTTTCGACCTGAACGGTCTTGCTTGAAAAAGACCGTTCAGGTCGAAACGTCGCATGAATTTGATGGAATAAAGGATATTTAAAGAGACGAGAGAGTGCTGCGGTTTCGTTGATGTATGGATGCCTGCTTGGAGGGACGCTACGGACTGGCATCTAACACCGCGCGCACCACCACATATAAGGCCAGTATACCACTAATGGAGATCAGGGTTATAGGTGGCGCTGTACACACAATGATCTCCTTATGTTACCCTTATCATGAGCGGCTGGAGGATACGGTAAAAGGGAAATCCAATGTAGGCTAATGAAGATTATAAGAAATCCCTGTGCTCAGGGAAGAGGTCCTGGGCTACTTTCACACTAGCGTTTTTACGGGATGCGGCAGGGTTCAGCAAAAACGCTTCCGTTACTGATAATACAACCGTCTGCATCCTTTATGAATGGATCCAGTTGTATTATCTGTAACATAGCCAAGACGGATCCATCATGAACTCCATTGAAAGTCCCCATTGACTTTCCTTGGGGGTCATGCCGGATCCGTCTTGCTCCGCATCTCAGGACGGCAAGCAAACTACAACATGTTGCGGTTTGCTCTCCGGTCTGGGAACGCAACTAAACAGAATGGAATGCATTTTGGAGAACTCCATTCTGTTCAATTCAGTTTTGTCCCGACTGACAATGAATGGGGACAAAACCGAAGCGTTGTTTTTTTTTTTTTTTTTTTTTCCTGTATTAAACCCCTATGACGGATCTCAATACCGGAAAACTAAAACGCTAGAGTGAAAGTAGCCTTGTCTAGTAGTCCCTTGTCCATTTCTGCTTTCACTTCCCTTCCTCGAAATCCAAAATGTGGACATGCAAACTGTAGAGGTGGTCAAGGTGGTCCAGCATCAGTGATTTCTTCCAGACACAGTCCATGGTTGTATGTAGTATTGAAGCTCCGCTCCATTGACGTAAATGCCACACATAACCACCAGACAGGTATGGCACAGTTTTTAGAAGAAAACGGCCACATTTTTCAAATCCTGGACAACCCTTTAATTATTTAAACCTTTAAGAGAAGTAGAAGGCAGAACTTTGGCAAAATTGCATGTGTTTAAAGGAGTATTCCCATTTTGGCATATGCATTAGATGGGCTGTCACTGTGTGATTGGGGTTCCAACTGCTATGACCCCCTCAATCCAATCCCTTCATTGTTTGGCCGCCTGGCTGTGCGGGGAACTGCAGCCAACTCCATTCAAGTGATTGCGGCCAGCTGTATAGCTGGTGATTAAGAGTGCTGCCGTGCAGGGAAATACAGTGAATGGCTGTTGTCTTGAGTCAGTGTTGGCCCTTTCATTCTCTGGGCCTCCTATAGATATTTCATCACTATAGAAGTATCCCTTTAAACATATACGCAAGCTTTTAATCTGAAATTTAGGCTGGGTTCACACCTGAGCGTTTTACAGCGCGTTCCTACGCGCTGTAAAACGCTCAACAAGGAGAAACCAATGCTTCCCTATGGGAATGGTTCTCACCTGGGCGTCTTACAGCGCGTACGATCGCGCTGTAAAACGCCCGACGCCCCAAGAAGTACATGAGCTTCTTTGGGGCGTCTTGTCACGCGTTCCCGTACATACACTTCAGCGGGAACGCGCGACAATGGGCGTTCGCTTGTCTCTGTATGCGCGATTGCAAACTCTGGTACAATCACGCATACAGAGCGCTCCATCGCGAACGCTCAGGTCTGAACCCAGCGTAAAGGTTTCCTTGTCTGTAGGAATACAGCAAAAGTGTTTCTGCAGCTTGTAGAAAGAAGATGAAATTACAAATGGTCTTTAGAAGAATATAAAAGCTATGTCCTGTGATCACAGCAGCATCAGCATTGTTTCAATCATGTTGTTTCTGAAGGGTGAAAGTGGAGGACAAGGGTCAGCAACCTCCAGCACTCCACCTGTGGTGAAACTACAACTTCCAGCATGCTCAAAGAACAGCCAAGCAAGTATGCATGCTTGAAGTTGTAGTTTCCCCATAGCTGGTGTTCTGAATGTTGCTGATCCCTGGTGTAGGAGGCGTATCGTAAGCTTAGTGGGCTTACAGAGGAAGATTCACGATGAGAAGAAACCTTTTGTCTGGATAGCCCGGATGCCTACTGACACAGAAATCGCAGTATGGCACATAGCTTACTTTGGCACGTGGTATGTAATTCTCAGGAGCACCTTGTCTACACAAGGAGATTTCAAATGACATTACCTTGTTATTCTTTGTCCACCAGTACTTAAAAGATAAAAAGAAGAGTGAGAATTACAGTATGATCACAGGGAAGAAGATCAAGATGAAAGTGAAGAAGAGCAAAGAGGACAAAGAGGTAAGTCCTGAGGAGAGCACTTCCCGACTAGACAACATCAACACATTTTGATATGTAATAGCTATCTGTGGGAAACCACATAGACAGAAAGGGGGGAAGAAGCAGACGGAGGGTTCTGGGGGCATCTGAGGTGCTTTACGGGACCATTTGAATTATCTGAGGGGGCATCTAGAAGGCACTTATAGAGGCATCCATGGGTATAGACAGTGATTGTGCCACTTTTCCAATTGTTGAAAAGTTTTCCATTAAAATGTTTATAGGGAGCACACAATGCATTAGTAATGAGGTGCACTAATTTCCAAAATGTGTGCAATGCCGTAAATAAAGTAAATAAAAGGTTTTGAGATAAGGAAATAGGGTCTTTTTTATTTCGCAAATACACACCACTCTTGTCTGAGCTATGACTAGTCTTAAGCTGCAATACCAGACATGGTCAATGCACAGGAGTGGCGCTGTTTATAGAAAAACAAAACTGCACCCCTTTTTTTTTTATTTTTTATTATTATTATTCCTATACAACCCCTTTAAATTTTTCTTTTGTGTTGCACATTTCTTCGTTTATTCCCAGTAACCTGCTGTCTGGTGACATGATGCTTTGTCTTCTTTTCTCCATAGAGAGACAGAAATCGAGCAAAACTTCTGGAATTCCTAAACTCTTCAATGTGACGGAGCAGCCAATTACGTTCTTGTTTCATTTTTCCTTTTTTTTTTTATTTTTTTTTTGTGTCAAGACAGAAACGCCATCATTATTAACGGATGCAGATCTCCTAGTCTGTGCCCACAGACAGGGTTCACTTACTGATGCACCTACGTACTGTATTCTGTTTATTCTTGCCATTGGATGCTATGGGCATCTGCTGAGTAAGTATGGTGCTTGTGGGGTCGTCCATAGGGGCAGCCCCAATTTATTTAGCCTATGGAATGTGATGCGTCAAATCAGATTTTTATTTCAATTATTCATTATAAGTGGGTGAAGCGGGGGTTTTGCGCAGTTGTATTAAATAGGACCCGTCACCTCTTTTGACGCATCTGTTTTAGTGAATACTTATATTCTACATAGAATAATGATTCTGTAGCAACGTTTTTTAAACTGTGTTGTGCCATAGCTCTGTTATTCCTCCTGGAAATGCACGGATACATTGATAACTATTCCCACTGTCAAAAGGCTGGTGGCCATGCCGGACTGCATAATGTCATACCATTTTGTCAAGAGGAATAGTAACACCCAGTTGTCAGATTATTCATTTCCAGTAGGAATAAAAACAGTACTTGGCCTTCTAAAAAGAGATGGTATTTTATGGCCAATGCATGTATTTACTAAAACAGGCAGGATGTTCGCTAGTCCCCTTTAGATGGCATGTCCACCTTTTGTTTCAATGCATCTGAAATTAAAAAGAAATTAGGCAACTTTGCGAACAGTCTTGAATAAAAATATTTTTTTGTTTTGTGTATGCAGCTCCTATTCCATTGAGGTGTCCCCATGGTTACAGACTACAAACAAACCCTGTGTAGTCAGGTCCTGCGATCATACACATCTATTTGTAATCTCCCAAACTTATGTTAGCAAAACATAGAGAACAGAGGGGAATGTGACTGCAGGATCAGACGACGCGGGGTTTGTTTGTAGTCTGTAACCATGGAGACACACAGAACTCTGTACACGAAGACTTGGGCATTCTTTTAGATGGATTAGAGAAACGGAGGAAAATGGTTTTATGGGTGGGCATTTCTTTTAACGTAATCATTGACGTACGTTTTTTTGCGGTGCTGGTTTGCGCCGTATCATTACCACTATGTGTGAACGTCGCCTAAGAGAAGAGAATCAGCCATTTGACCTATTTAATTTTTCGCTTTTGTGTTTTCAAAATCGTACTAGGTCCAGACTTTCGTAATAAACCATTTTACGGATAAATTGCGCATTCCATCTGTAAAATGAATAAAAACCATGAATATGACACTAGCCAGGCGCGATGAACTATAATGGGGATAGTCGGGTTTCCGTCGTTTTGCCTGACAAAATACTGCTGCGTTCAGTGGTGGTTTGTCATGCTCTTTTTCCGGAATCTGCGACAGAGCTTACTAATAGAATCTTCTCCATAAATGTAATTTAAAGGGGTCCTCTGACTTCAGCAAATGGCATTTATCCCGTAGAGAAAGTTTAATACAAGCCACTTACTAATGTATTGTGATTCTCCATATTGCCTCCTTTGCTGGCTGGATTCATTTTTCCATCCCATTATACACTGCTCGTTTCCATGGTTACAACCACCATGCAATCCAGCAGCAGTGGCCGTGCTTGCACGCTATAGGAAAAAGCACCAGCCTATGTGCGCTCCCACTGTCCCGGCCGCGGGAGAGGCAGACTCTTTTTCCTATATTGTGCAAGCACGACCACCGCTAATGGATTGCAGGGTGGTCATAACCATGGAAACGAGCAGTGTATAATGTAAAGTGTATAATGTTTTCCCACACAAAATATTCTACAATTTTCAAACCAGCCCCTGGATCTGAATACTTTTGTAATTGCATGTAATTAAACATTTATTATAGCCACTGAGTTATTCACTGAAATCTGTGTGTATAGCGCCACCTGCTGTTTGCTCTTTTTCAAACTTCTGTGTGCAGCTCACGGAGATAGAAGCACATGCTCGGTTCCATCCTTGCAGCTTTAAAGAGAAAGGACACGTCCTCTAAGATGACAGCTTCAAATAAATCTAGCAGAGCAATGGCTGGGGAAATCTCTGGCTCCATGTGAGGTACAGGGCTGGTTCTAGCTTTGTAAGGGCTCATGCACATGAATATACTGAACCATTAATTTCAATGGTTCAGCAAAAAATATTGAGGTGTCTCCGTGTCCATTCCGTTTCAGTATTTCAATCTTTCCGTGCCGTGAAAAGATAGAACATGTCCTATTCTTGTCCGCAAATCACGGTGCTTGGCTTTCATTCAAGTCAATGGGTCCGCAAAAAAAAACATACGTAAATGCATCCGTTCCGTTTTTGCTGAGCCATCTATTAAAAATGTTATGCCCAGACCAATTTTTTTCTATGTAATTACTGTATACTGTATATGGCATACGGAAAAACGGAAAGGAAACGGAAACACAATGGAAACAAAAAAACGGAACAACAGATCCGTAAAAAAACGCACCGCAAAACACTAAAAAAGCAATACTGTCATGTGCATGAGCCCTTAGAAAGAGGTTGTCATGTCCTATATGAGGTCTGATATTAATTTTTTACAGTATTTATGGGAGGACCCCTTTAAAGTTACTGAAGGCTCTGTCAGTACCGACTGGATCTTCCAGCATCATGGATGCATAGAATACATACAGAGCTTGTTTGCAGCCTGTAACCATAACAACACATAGATCTGCATAGTGGCTGCGTACACAAAACGGGAGGATATTTTCAATCAAGAGTAAAAAGAATTTCTATTTTTTTTTAATTTGCTTGATATTTTTTTTATTTCAGATGCATTACAGCAATGTTTCCTAACATGTCTCTCTAGCTGTTGCAAAACTGCAACTTCCACCATGCCCTGACAACCTGCAGCTATCAGGGCATGATGGGAGTTGTAGTTTGGCAACAGCTGGAGAGCTGTGCGTTGGAGCAATAAACTGATTGCAGACATGCTTGGATGCTTGCCTTGTAGTGAAAGCGGTTATATTTCATTTCACCCTAGTATATAGAGAATGATGTTTTGGGTCATAATTTGGGCTCAGTCTATCGAATAGTTTTTTCTGAGATTTTATGAGGAAGCTGATGATTACATGACTTTATCCTTTCTTTACTGTGTTGTCCTTTTATTACATTCACCTGTGATGTCACACAGAAATATTTAAAATTTTCCCTAAAAGTATCTGGAATCCAGTAAATTTCCTTTTTTTTTTTTACCTTTTCATTCTATAAAAAATAAAACCTCCTGCTTTCTGTGGTTTTGATCTGTGTCGATATTTTGCTGCAGAAAGATAATATCCTACTATGATTGCTCCGGATTTTAAAGGGGGTGTCCAGAATAAGAAAAGCATGGCTGCTTTCCTCTAAAAACAGCACCACACCTGTCCACAGGTTATGTGTGGTATTGCAGCTCTGCTCCCTTCACTTCATTGGATCTTAGCTGTAATTCCACACATTCCACAAGGGGTGGGGCTGTTTTCAGAAGAAAGTGGCCATGGTTTTCTTATCCTGGGAACATCAAACTGCAGACATTTCCCGGGGCGGATGCTCAGTGAGCTGCATGCGTTATATGTGGATTTTTTTGCCCATATTTAACCTCACATATTTGCAAAGGGTCAGAAAATGCCATAAAAATGTACAGCAAAAGTGACATGTCGTGGATTACAAATGTCCACAGCATGTTCTCAGTTCCTTTAGAAGTCAATGGAGCATGCTGGGAGTTGTAGTTTCACAACAGCTGGCATACCAGAGGTTGCTGACCCCTGTCCTAAACATACAGTGCTGCCCATAATTATTCCTACCCCTGTCAAATTTTGACTTGGTTACCTTTATTCAACCAGCAAATATTTTTTTGACAGGAAATTACATAGGTGTCTCCCAAAAGATAACAAGACTATGTACAAGAGGCATTATTGTGGGAAAAAAAATTACCCCTTAATTCCGCAGTTTTGTTCCCTGTACTGCCTATTTTTACCTCTGCTTAAAATCAGGTTGCTATGCAGGTCCGTCCTCTGTGTTGAAGGATGGAGGACGCAGAAGCACGCAGCCTGCAAGGTCAGATTACTGACAGCCAGGGACTGTAAGTAAATGATTAGAGCCAGGTCCTCCCCAGCAGCTGATAACAGTGCCTGGGCTGTGTGCACTTCTCCCTGTCCCTGCGCTTGGCAGACGCTCCCTCACTCAGCAGACTAGGACAATGCAGAGTTGGAGCAGCGCAGACCAGGGAAGGGAGATCTGCCGTCTGCTCAGTGTATACATGAAAGCAACATGTGGTAAGAGGACCCTTTTGTGCTGCAGGAGATTAACCCTTTAGGGGGGAGGGCTGTGGTTACTGACACTTTTGGGGGGCTATTGTTACTGGCTAGTGAGGGCAGGTGGGATTAGCCTCAGGGTGAGGGCAGTGGTGGCCATCTTTTTATTTTTATTTTTATTATATTTATTTATTTATCATTTTCTTCTCATTAAAACAAGACAAAGATAGGGGATAGACATTACACATATACAAGTATACACCATCATGAATTACACAGGTGCGCCGAAACTATATATTTTTTTTCCCCATCCAATTTACTTTTGCTTCGCAATAAATACAAAGTCCCCGAAAAAGAAAGATCTTTTTTTTCCCTCCCCTCCACCCTCTTGGTTGTCTTGGGAGTATCTTCGAGGCATTTCCTTTCCATGACCTCTTTTCAGGAACTTATATTCTCCCCTTTATACTCCTTATTACCCACCGGTTTCACCTGACTAGCTTTCTCATATCTATGCACCCTTTCACATAGGTTTTTCCACTCTACCACACTTGGCGGACTGTCCGCTCCCCATCCTCTAGCCAGTACAACACGTGCCAGCATCAGCCCTTTTTCCCATTTCCTTTCACTTTCTTTATCCGCCCCTAATTCTTCTAGTATCTCCCAGCACTGCTATACTGATCTCCAGAGGTGCAGATTTCCTTGTCTCTCTCCCGAGGTCCTGGAAAACTTGAGTCCAGTACCCCTGTACAATCGGACAAAACCAAATCAAATGCACAAAATCGGCCCTCTCCTCTCCACACTTCCAACATTTTGCCTCCCCTGTTTTGTACATCTTACTCAATACCCTGGGGGTAATATAGGTCCGATGGAGGATAAAAAACTGCGTCAATCGGAAGCTACTGGAGATGGTACTCCTTTTTACATTTCTATAAATACTTCTCCAATCCAGAGTTGAGGGTTCCACCTCTTGTGCCCATTTCTTTTCACTATTAAATCTAATCACCCCCCCTAACCCCTTCTTTATTTTTTTATAAATCTGTGAGATTGATACTTTGCTCCCTATTCCCTGATGGCAAAATTCAGCAAAATCTGAGTGTTTCGTAGAAAAATATTCTCTATTCTCAGTTTTGTCAAATGCATGTTTTAATCTAGCATATCTAAACCATGTGAGGCAATCTTTATCTATACTTAGACCCATTTCCTTTAGTGTCTTCAGCTGTCCTTCCACCACCATCTGGGGCACAAACCTAATACCCTTTTTATCCCAAAATACAAAATCTTCAAACTTCCAAAATTCTATTAAATTTAGATTTCCCCAAATAGGGGAAAACTTTAGTGAGTGATTTATTCCTAGTAATTTTTTAACATTAACCCAAACTAAGTGTATCATATTACTAATTGGGCACTGCCTACCCTTTATTTTTATCACTCCAGCTTCTAGAGTGCTAATGATATTGTATTGGAGACCTCCTAATTCCCCTTCCAAAAAGCGACGCAGTCTGTCATCCTCCATCATTAACCACTGAAGCTGGGATGCATAGTAATAACCCCGAAAACATGGAACGGACAGGCCGCCATCTTCCTCATCTAGCCATAAGGTATTTTTGTTTCAGCCTGACCCTTTTTCTCCCCCAGATAAGGTCATTTATCACTCCTTCTAGTGCATTGAAAAAATGGTCCCCTATCCAAACTGGGCAGGAGGAGATAACATACAAAATCTGTGGTAGCAGAACCATCTTTATTATCAGCAATTCGATCCACTTGTCGGATTAACAGTTTTTGCCAGGTGCTGGTTTTTTCCCTAACCCTTTTTAAAAGAGGCTCAATATTGAGTTCTAGATACTCCTGTATCCTCGAACTAACTTTAATACCCAGGTATTCAAACGACTCCGTGGGTTTGAAAATTTTGACATTTATTTCCTCCGGCCCAATTTCCTGGCCAATTGGGAGCAGTACCGACTTCGTCCAGTTCACCCTAAAGCCGGAGATAAGACCAAACTGATTTACTATTTCCATCAGGTACAGTACCAGTTGGTACCCCCCCATCCACAAAAAACAAAATATCAGCGTAAAGGCATATCTTATCCAGTGCACCATTTCCCCCGAACCCCCTTATTTTATCATCTGCTCGGACCTTACAAGCCAACGGCTCAACAAATATGGCGAACAATAATGGGGAGAGTGGGCACCCCTGACGGGTTCCCCTCTGCAAAGGTATCGACTCTGATATTACTCCATTGATTTTTACCCTAACTTTCAAATTATTATATAGAAGCTGTACCCATCTAATACATTTTTCTCCCAGATTAAACTCATACATAACCTTCCAGAGGTATGCCCATTCCACCCTGTCAAACGCTTTCTCAGCGTCCAGAGACAGGATGGAATGAGCACCCTCCCCGCCCATCTGCATGTTAAGTAATGTCCGTCGAATATTCGTCTGAGCCTGGCGTTTGGGTACAAACCCTGATTGATCCGGGTGTATTAACTTCTCAATAACTTTTCTTAGGCGGTTTGCAAGTAATTTAGCACATATTTTAAAATCAGTGTTGAGGAGAGAGCTGGGGCGATATGAATCCACCTTTTTCTCGTCCTTACCCTTTTTACCTATCAGACTTATTACAGCTTCCGAGAGGGAGGACGGGAGTTCGCCACTGTCCATTGACTCATTTAAGACCTGCACTAACACTGGAAGAATGACATCTCCATATCTTCTATATATCTCAAAAGGGAGGCCATCCAACCCAGGACTGGAGTTCCCCTGAATAGTTTTCAATGTCTCCCGTAATTCCTCCACTTCAATGGGGCCGTTCAACCAGTCCCTCTCCTCCTCCGAGAGTCTGGCGATCGGTACTCCCTCCAGGAAGAGTCTGAATTCTTCAGGCCCCCCCCCCCCCCCCTCCCTCCGAGGAGTAGAGGTCCCCATAATTTTCAATAAATTCGAGCTCTATCTCTCCCTGGCTGGATGCCATCCCCCCCCATCTCTCCTCTCAACCCTATCGATCCTATTACCCCCCCTTTGATTCTGTATAAGTGTGGACAGCAATCTCCCCGACTTCCCAGATTCCCTAAAATATCGTTCCCCCTCAAAAAAAAACTTTTTGTTGTGCCTTTTCCATCAGAGAGTTCCTCAGTGCACTTTTGGCATGATCCAATTGGTTCGTCTTAAGTTTGTTTTAAACGACAGGCAGACGGGGGAATGATCTGAAATGCTATTTGCTTCATACCTCATGCTGGAGATCTTGTTTACTAGTTCTTAACTAACTAATGCCAAATCTATTCTGGACATTATTTTATTTCCCTGACTAAAACAGGAAAACCCTGGCTAATCATCATAAAGGTATCTCCATACATCTATTAGTGAGAGTTCCTGCGATATTTTCCCCAACACTGATTGTCGCCCAGTCGCATGTTTATCCTTTGGAATCACAGAGTATCTATCTAACTCGTCATTCATAACATTATTAAGATCCCCCATTATTACTATGGGGCATTTGCCCCTTGAATCTGCATACTCCACCAGTCTATGAATAACCGTTAAGGAGAAAGGGGGGGTATATACACAAAAGCCAAAATACATACTATACCATTCCACTGACAGTGAAGGAATACATATCTACCCCTCTCATCTATTTTCTGGTCAAATGGAAGGTAATCTACTTTGTAATGAATTTATACACTGACTCCGGATGAGTATGTAGAAAAACATGAGTGGAATTGATAACGGGCCCATTTCTTCTTTGAGATTTATCTTATCTTTTGTGCTATGTGGCGGCCATCTTAACTGAATAGTGAAATTGCAGTTTTATGCAGACTGGTTGCTAAGGGCTGAATCTTATTAAATATGGGGTAAGTCAGTCTAATAGCTACTGATTCTGGAATATCATGTTATTAGTAACTACATATATGAAAATTGAAATTAGGGTCTAAGTGTGACAGTTATCCTTTAATGTTGTTGTCTGCTAACCATTTCTTCACCACTTTTGCAGTGTGTTTTGGGTCATTGTCATGCTGAAATGTCCACTGGTGCCCAAGGCTAAGTTTCTCTGCAGACTGCCTGATGTTGTCGTTGAGAATCCTCATGTATTGCTCTTTTTTCATGGTGCCGTTTACGGTGATTAGGTTCCCACCACCATGTTTGACAGTGGGGAATGTGTTCTTTGGGTTGAAGGCTTCTCCTTTTTTACGCCAAATGAAGGAAACATCATTGTGACCAAACAATAAAATTTTTGTTTCATCTGACGATAACACAGAAGACCAGAAGTTTTCTTCTTTGTCCAGGTGAGCTTTTGTGTGCCTTTATCTGGAGAAGTGGCGTCCTCCTTGGTCTGCATCCGTGGAACCCAGCAGTGTGCAGTGTCCGTAGGATTGTCTGCCTTGAGACATTGCCACCAGCAGAGCCCAGATTCACCAGGATGGCCTTGGTGGTGATCCTTGGATTCTTTTGCACCTCTCTAACTTTCTCCTTTCGTCCTCCAGCAGCACATCATGGGTTAATAGGTTGTCATCTTCTTTCTAGGACCACCCACCTAGCCAAAAAACAAGTAATTATTTAGACTAATAGCCTGCCCTATAAGGGTCACCTCCCACAATGCCCCGGCGTGTTTTTTTATTGTCCTCTTCCTAAGGATGAAGCCCACCTAAGAAAACTACCGCACGGCCGCATACCTTGACACTGTTTTGGGGCCTAGGAGTGGGGAAAGCCATGTGTGTGTCCCTGGCTCCACTCCCGTCCCCTCAAGCGCCATCGCCGAAGTCCCTGGGTTCTTCGGCAGCGGGGCTTGCATCTCTGGTCACAGCGCGATCCTCTTACCGGAAGTTAAGGCCGAACTTCCGGTTTCTCGGGTGGAACGCATCGTGACATGCAGGCGCCGCCGGATGACGTCACAGGCGCGCCTCCTGCCCCCTTTGAGCGCCAAATTCAAAATTTGCAGGTATTTAAGAGCGGATCTAGCTGGAGCTCGGTGCCCATTGTACCAGGCAGCAGAGCTCCAGCATTCAGAGGTATTATTGGGGATCTCTTGTTGCACTGTTAGGAGAATGTCTTTTCTCTACTTCCTCATGACTTATTGTCAGATGTCCAGCACTTCAAGCAGGGGGGAAAAGAGATCCAGGAAGAGCAGACATAGGATGTGTCAGGCCTGTGAGCAACCTCTCCCAGATGATTTCCTTCAGGATCTATGTGTCAGGTGTCACCGTGATACGCAAGATTCCTCTCTATCCAAGAAGAAACAGAAATCTCAAACATCCCTCTGTATTTCGTGTCTTCGCCAGTTACCTGCGGACCATTCCTCCAATATTTGGGAGAATTGTACTCATCCGGATAATCCTTCAGATGTTGACAGAGAAAATTATGTCTCTATTCAAATCGTTCCTCAAACAGCCTAAGAAGAAGGGGTCAAAGAAGCCGTGTTTATCCCCATCATCTTCTGAGGAGTCTCTTAGTTCGGAAGGCGAGGTTTCTTCTGAGTCAGATTCGCACTTCATAGAAGATAATTTTTTATTTAATAAAAAGTCAAAATTATTATTGAGGCCAGTAAGGAGAAATCTGGCACTCGTGAGGAAGAGGATCTCTCTTACTTCCCCAAAAAGAAGGCTCCTGTGTTTCCCAGCCACCCGGTCTTGGACGCAATAATGCATAAAGAATGGGAGCAGCCTGTGGGACGGATTAATCTAGGTTCCAGATTCAAAAATATCTATAAGACTGATCCTGCAGAATCCACAAGTTGGGAGTCTCCCGCCAGAATCGATTCAGCAGTAACCAGATTAGCTAGAAGATCTTTCTTCCCTTTGGATAATTCAGCATTATTAAAGGACCTTATGGAGAAGAAGGCAGATGGTCTACTTAAGAGACTACATACGTACGTCGCTTCTATGAACAAAGCAGCTATGGCCACGGTACCGGTAGCCCGTGCCCTGAGGGTTTGGCTTAGCCAATTAGGCAGAGATATTGAAGATGGCGTTTCCAGGGAGGATTTACTCCGGCAACTACCGACTTTGAAGCTGGTGGCAGAATTTCTTTGCGACTTTCCAGTTAATTCCTTAAGGCTTATTGCTAAGAATATGGCACTCACTAATTCCGATAGAAGAGCTATATGGCTAAAACTCTGGTCTGGAGAAATTATTCGGCTCTCATCTGGATAAACTTCTTGAGGCCAATATGGAAGATAAGGCGTTAAATTTTCCACAGCCTAAACGCAGAGAGAAGATTTTTTTCGTCCCTACAGAGGTCAAGTCGCGGAAGATCTGACCGTAGGACCTGGATTCCTGCAGAGAAATCTAGAAAGAAGACAGACGATAACAGGTCTACCAAGCCTGAATTCTGACGCCAGAAGTCAAAGTGGGAGGATGAGTGGCACTCTTCTACCCCAGATGGCGGCAGATTACCTCAGATTGCTGGGCACTGAATGTTGTTCGCGAAGGCTATACACTAGAATTCAACCATCTCCCAAGAGACAGGTTTCTTCTCAACGATGGAAGAGACCTAAAGATCGTCCAGCTTTTAGAAGAATTCGTGCAAAAAGGAGCTCTAGAACCAGTTCCGGTTCATCAAGAGTATTCAGGCGTCTACTCCAGAGTTTTTCGTGTTCCCAAACACGACTGAAAGAGCCGCTTAATTATAGATCTCTGCTATGTAAACTGCTGCATGGAAAAGATCCATTTCAAGATGGAAACAATAAGGTCCATTACTGCGGTTCTCAGAAAGAATCAGTTTATGTCCTCCCTGGACTTAAGACACATACCTCCACATTCCGATCCAGTTCCAATCGAGAAAATACTTGAGTCGCCATCAGGATGGGGAAGAGAACGTTGCATTTCCAATTCAAGGCCCTCCCGTTCGGCTTGTGTTCTGCCCCAAGGATTTTCACAAAGATTGCTGTCGTTGTGAAACTTCGTCTTCAGGGGATTCAAATCTTCCCCTATTTGGATGACTGGCTTGTCGTTGCAGAGTCAGATCTACTTCAGCATCATCTAGAAGAAACCATAAAACTACTCCAGTCTGTAGGTTTCCTGTTAAACTGGGGAAAGTCCGATCTGATTCCTTCCACTTCCAAGATTTTTCTCGGCTTCCTGATAGACACAGTCTCCATGAAGTTATACCTTCCTCTACCAAAGATGGAAGCATTAATGAAGGAAGTAAAGACACGAATATCTTTGCCTTCACCTTCCGTTCACAAAGTTATGAAAACACTGGGAAATCTGACAGCTGTTGCGGATGCGGTGCCTTAGGCGAATATCCACACCCGAGATCTTCAGCAGAGTTTATTCCAATCCTGGCGTCGCAGCCGTTACCAATTGGGGGCAAAGTTGAAGTTATCTTTCTCCACAGTACAGAACCTCAAGTGGTGGCTTCCCTCCAGCAATCTGGTCAAAGGGAAGAATTTCCAGTTTCTCTCCTCAGTAACCATCACGACGGATGCATCTGGCCAGGGCTGGGGACCGCACCTCCAGAACAAGTGGGTGCAAGGCCGCTGGTCCCCCAGAGAAAGGAGGCAGTCTTCAAATTACAAGGGATTGAAAGCTGTACTGTTAGCACTTTACAAATTCAAAACCAAGGTGTCAGGGAAGTCAGTACTGATCTGTTCGGACAATCTTGTCACTGTATTCTATTAGAACAAACAAGGGGGCACGAGGAGCAGCCTTCTGCTACAACTATGCAAGAAGATTTTCGAATGGGCAGAATCACATCTTTTGGCGTTAAAAGCTCTGCATATCAGAGGGTGCTTGTATACTCAAGCGGATCTTCTGAGCAGGAAGATAGTCAACCAAGCGGAATGGGAACTAAATCCTATTGTCTTCCAAAGCATTGTAGCCAAATGGGGATGTCCGTTCAGGGACCTGATGGCATCTGCTACAAACAAGAAGTTAAGCAAGTTCTGTTCTCTAAAGATCTCCGACAATCCCGCAGTGGTAGATGCTTTCTCAATGAGTTGGGAGAACCTCTCCGCCTACGTTTTTCCCCCAGTTCCTCTTATTCTGAAGACGTTACGGAAGATAATAGAAGAGAAGCCTCTATTAATTATAATAATAACCCCCTTTTGGCCAAGGAGGTCATGGTTCCCTCTCCTCCATCTGTCCAGAGGAGAATTCTGGAAACTCCCTCTACGTCCGGATCTTCTTCTCCAGAACGGCCTATGTCATCAGAATCTAGACCGTCTACATCTTACGGCCTGGAGGCTGAAAGATCTGAATTAGAAGGAAAAGTTCTCTCACAGTCTGTCATTAATACCCTTCTTTCCTCTCGCAAAGACTCGACTAACAAGAAATATGCTAAGATATGGAGAAAATTTGTTGCCTGGAGGTCTGAGTCTGGCCATGAAGATCTTGATGTCTCTTCAGTTCTGCAATTTCTTCAAGATGGTTTTCAGAAAGGGCTCAAACCCAATACCATGAGAGCCCATATGACTGCCATTAACTCCATGACAGAAAATAGATTCCTTCATCACCCGCTAATCCTCAGGTTCTTCAAGGCAGTTAGAAGATTTCAGCCAGTGCATAGGGATCCTACACCTATTTGGGACCTTTCCTTAGTTTTAAAGAGACTTACTTCAGCACCTTTCGAGCCTTTACAGGATGTAGACCTCAAATGGCTTTCTTTTAAGGCTTTATTTCTCACGGCTATCACATCCGCAAAAAGACTGGGAGAACTGCAAGCCTTGTCATCCAGGTTTCCCTATGTACGCTTCCTACCGGATGGAGTATTATTGCGTACAATTCCAACTTTTTTGCCTAAAGTGCCTTCTTCAGCTAATAAAAACAGAGAATAATTTCTTCCGGTATTTTTTCCTGATCCAGTTAACGAGCAACAGACCCTTCTGAATACTCTAGATGTTAAAAGAACATTACATATCTACCTCCAAAGAAATAAAGGTTTCAGGAAAACGGAAAATCTTTGTTTTCTTTGCTGGTCCAAGAAAGGGACTTCTGCCTTCTAGGGACTCTCTTGCGAGGTGAATAAAGTCTACTATTATAGAAGCCTATTCTCTTGAAGCCGTGCCTCCACCCTTTCCAATCAGGGCCTATTCCACCAGAGCTGCAGCAACCTCCTGGGCAGAGATGGCGTAAGTTCCTATTAAAGATATTTGCAATGCCGCATCATGGTCCTCGTCTGACGTTTGCGAAGCACTATCGTCTGAACATCAATGCTAGGAGCTCAGCTTTTGGTACTGGGGTTTTGTCAGCAGCCTTGGATGAAAGTCCCTCCCTATGAGATCTATAAAAATCCCATGATGTGCTGCCGGAGGACGAAAGGGGAAAGGAAAAATTTGTACCTGGGATTTTACTTTCCTTGAGTCCGGAGGCAGCACAAGTATACCCTCCCTAATAAATTACTTCTTTGCATATGTCTGTCTATTTCTTAAACACGCCGGGGCATTGTGGGAGGTGACCCTTATAGGGCAGGCTATTGGTCTAATTAATTGATTACTTGTTTTTTTGGCTAGGTGGGCGGTCTTAGAAAGATGACAACCTATTAACCCATGATGTGCTGCCTCCGGAAAGTAAAATCCCAGGTACGAATTCTCCCTATCCTCCTGGCCAGCACAGGCCACTGAGGAAGGTGCTAGGAAAAGACCCTGAAACGAGTCTGGTTGTTTCAAGACCCGCACATCAGTTGATGGACATATATTTTGGAATTGGATCCTTACCCTTGACTATGAAAGTTCGATTTTTCTGGCATAGACTGAACGTCTCGATCTAAATATTTGGTTCTGATAAATTGTGAGATCCCACCTGAATACCCTCCACATTTGGAGAGAACTCAAAAGACAACTGGACATCGTGAACATCTGTGACTGCAGAACCATCCAAGCCATTCCAGCAGACAAACTGTAATCAGGTACCGCCATATCCGACATTGCTAGCCACGTGGGACGCCACTGTGTGCGCAAGTCATATGGCAATTGAACTATACCATATTAGGAGGTGCAATCACAGCATCTCAGTCAGCGAATATATGCCGAATTTTTCATAATATCGAACAGAGATTATCGAATGTGACTTTCGTTTAGACAGCTATTCGAACATTTATTGGGCACTTAAAATCTGCGAAAATTTATAGAATTTTAAAACATCAATATAATTTAATCGAAAGGGTATTATATGCCATAGAAGCCAAATACACAATTCTTACACTGTTATATTTTTATACCATGATATATATTGTAATTATGTTTATATTACCTCAGAAATTGAGATATTGGAGTGTATTATATTAGTCAGATTTTATTTTATGTTTTTATTACTGTATATTTTAGTTGTCATATCTGCATTAGGTGTAATAAATATTTCATTGTAACCACTACCCATACTTGTACGCATCTCTGTGTGGCCCAGGTGGTGAGTGCTCAGCCTCCCCAATTACTTGTATTTAATTCTGTCTATGACCGGGTGAGTCATTAGGTTTAGCAGCACCCAATCCACAGCTATAGACAGAGTGAGCCACTATACTTCTGTATTCACTTTTGGCTTCCGACCACGTCCTCTGAGATTTTCCACAGTGCGGAACATCTTGTACTTTTTGCTCAAACGTAAATAAAAGCTGAGAAATGTTGTACATCGTCGTCTTATCTTTTGGGAGACGTCATTTCCCGTCAAAAAAATGACTTGCTGGTTGAATAAAAGTAACTTTAAGTCAAGCACTGTACATGCTATATACTGCTGTAGAGCAGCAGCGTTCGTTGAGATGGCCATAAGGGGATATTCACATGCGGCGGATTTATTGCAGAAACTATCCCATTCAAGCGAATAGGATTGAGCTGCAATACCAAGCACAACCACTATGCGATGTACGGCGCTGTCCTGGGAATACTGTGAAGAGGCGGCAGCGCCCATCTGGTAGCCACGGCCTCTTCAAGCAGCTGATAGACGGTGGTGTTAGTAGTCGGATCCCCAGTGATCTAATATTGGTGACAGATCTATTATAGTATTCATGAACAGCAGCCATTACGCTAGTGTGGACAGAGCTGAACGATAAGCAAAACTGGAGGGGGGAAAAAATGCAACTTCGTTAGTTTTTATTTTTTTATTCTCTTTGTACAAAAACATTAAAAGAAAGTCACAAACTAGCTTACAGGTATCAGTTCGATGTCAAAGCAGTCCTAGCACATAGGGGGTTAATAAAACATTCAGAGATGTCGTAGTGAACATCGGACAAGTGCAAATACAATTCAAAGCCGACTACAACGCCACCTTAGAAAACCGTTGTATAATATTCCAACCTTTTTTAAATGTATGGAAATCGTTATAAATACTTTCTCTAGTAATGGTTTCCAGTTATGGGAGGATTTCTTTATCAGTCCTATCTAAAGCTACAGTCCGTTTTTCTCGAGCAGTGCATTGTGGGAACTCGGGTTACACAGAGCTGTTGGGTCACATATCTGACAGCAAAGTGCTAAACTGTAGTCTGTTTCCAAGGGCAACCAGCAGAATTTTGAAGGCAGTTATGTAATACGTATTTAGACGGACAGAAATTTCCCTGAAAACACACTGGCGGCTGCGTCCATTCTGTCTCCCATTCATTTTAATGAGGATCACGGTGTGGCGGCTGAAAGCCGCGGATGCGCAGAGGAAGGACGTCCCTTCTTATCGTGGCTATAAGCCACCACTCTGCAATCCTTAGCGCTGCTTCCCATTGAGATGTATGGGAGGCAGAAAGGACGCAGCCGCCAGCAAGTATTCCACAGAATTTTGGCGCTGCTGTCTGCTCCGCTGTAAAATCAGTTGTGTGAACGTCCCCCCACCATGCAGATACATCGTGTTATAGTGGCTTTTTAGGCAGTGAGAGACTTGTAATGACAAATTAAAGAGGTTCTATAGAATCTGTTTGCATTTAATTTTTGATCAGAGGTATAGACTGGGAGAGTCCCCTTCTGTATGCTATTACTCCCATTGTTAAAAAAAAAAAAAATGGTGGCTAGATGTGAAGGAAGCTTAAAGGGGTTCTGCACTTTCAATTAACTGATGATCTATCCTCTGGATAGATCATCAGCTTCTGATCGGCGGGGGTCCGACACCCGGGACCCCCGCCGATCAGCTGTTTGAGAGGGCAGCGGCTCTCCAGCAGCGCCGCGGCCTTCTCACTGTTTACCGCCGGGCCGCCCGCCCACTGACGTCACGACTTGTATCAACTAGAGTGGGCGCGGCTAAGCTCTGTTCACTTGAATGGAGCTTAGCCGCGCCCACTCTAGTTGATACAAGTCGTGACGTCAGTGGGCGTGCGGCCCGGCGGTAAACAGTGAGAAGGCCGCGGCGCTGCTGGAGAGCCGCTGCCCTCTCAAACAGCTGATCGGCGGGGGTCCCGGGTGTCGGACCCCCGCCGATCAGAAGCTGATGATCTATCCAGAGGATAGATCATCAGTTAATTGAAAGTGCAGAACCCCTTTAATAAAGTTGAATTTGGTTCCAGGGCTTTGGATTGCAAGAAATAGTGCACTGCTTCCCTTGACCTTCCCTTTAAGACATGGCGAAATGCATTTACTGAATAATCCGGATCATAAATGGTTCCCCATATATTTCTGTGGAGTTTAAATTTGTCTACTCTAAAAAACATCAGAAAACATAATGTGCCGCAAATTTTGTGAAGTGCTGCGCTCAAAATGAATGGAGCGGCGGCGCACATTTCTGATTATCGGCTCCATCCATTTCAAAAGGGGCCCCACGGGGTACAGAGCCGGCTAATTTGTGATCGTGGGGGTCCCCAACCAATGGGGTAGGACCCCAACCAATCTAATAGTTATCTCTATTGTCTTTTTGCTGAGGACACAAAGATTTGTAACAGGGTTGATGTTCCTGGAGGGATACACCAAATGGAAAAGGACTTAGGAAAACTAGAGGAATGGTCAGAAATCTGGCAACTAAAATTTAATGTTGACAAGTGCAAGATAATGCACCTGGGACGTAAAAACCCAAGAGCAGAATATACAATCAGTGATACAGTCCTAACCTCAGTATCTGAGGAAAGGGATTTAGGGGTCATTATTTCAGAAGACTTAAAGGTAGGCAGACAATGTCATAGAGCAGCAGGAAATGCTAGCAGAATGCTCGGGTGTATAGGGAGAGGCATTACCAGTAGAAAGAGGGAGGTGCTCATGCCGCTCTACAGAGCACTAGTGAGACCTCGTTTGGAGTATTGTGCTCCGTACTGGAGACCATATCTCCAGAAGGATATTGATACTTTGGAGAGAGTTTAGAGAAGAGCTACTAAACTAATACATGGATTGCAGGATAAAACTTACCAGGAAAGATTAAAGGACCTTAACATGTATAGCTTGGAAGAAAGACGAGACAGAGGGGAAATTTTAAATACATAAAGGGAATCAACAAGGTAAAAGAGGAGAGAATATAAGAAGAAAAACTGCTACAAGAGGACATAGCTTTAAATTAGAGGGGCAAAGGTTTAAAAGTAATATCGGGAAGTATTACTTCACTGAGAGAGTAGTGGATGCATGGAATAGCCTTCCTGCAGAAGTGGTAGCTGCAAATACAGTGAAGGAGTTTAAGCATGCATGGGATAGGCATAAGGCTATCCTTCATATAAGATAGGGCCAGGGGCTATTCATAGTATTCAGTATATTGGGCAGACTAGACGGGCCAAACGGTTCTTATCTGCCGACACATTCTATGTTATTCCCTATGGATAGAGGATAACTTTTTCTAACTGGAATACCCCTTTAAATCAAATGGACACCCACTTACAAAACTGAGTGGTGTTAGGCCTCTTTCACACGGGCGTCATGTTTTTGGCCTGGATAAGATGCGGGTGCGTCGTGGGAAAATGCATGATTTTTCAGCGCGAGTGCAAAACATTTTAATGCGTTTTGCCCGCGCGTGAGAAAAATCGCACGTTTGGTACCCAGACCCGAACCTGGACTTCTTCACAGAATTTCGGGCTTGGGATCGGTGTTGTGTAGATTGTATTTTCCCTTATAACATGGTTATAAGGGAAAATAATAGCATTCTTAATACAGAATGCATAGTAAAATAGGGCTGGAGGGGTTAAAATAAAAAAATGTAACTCGCCTTTATCCACTTGTTCGCGCAGCCCGGCTTCTCTTCTGCCTTCATCTGTGAGGAAAAGGTCCTGTGGTGACGTCACTGCGCTCATCACATGATCCATCTCCAGGGTGACGGACCATGTGATGAGCGCAGTGACCTCATCACAGGTTTTTTTCCTCCTGCACAGCAAAGAAGAAGACAGAAGAGATGCCGGCTGCGCGAACAAGTGGATGAGGTGAGTTAATTTTTTTTTTTTTAACCCCTCCAGCCCTATTGTACTATGCATTCTGTATTAAGAATGCTATTATTTTCCCTTATAACCATGTTATAAGGCAAAATAATAATGATTGGGTCCCCATCCCGATCGTCTCCTAGCAACTGTGCGTGAAAATCGCACTGCATCCGCACTTGATTGCAGATGCTTGCGATTTTCACGTAGCCCTATTCACGTCTATGGGGCCTGCGTTGCGTGAAAAACGCACAATATAGAGCATGCTGTGATTTTCACGCAACGCACAAGTGATGCGTGAAAATTATCGCTCATGTGCACAGCCCCATTGAAGTTAATAGGTCCAGATTCAGTGCGGGTGCAATGCGTTCACCTTATGCATTGCACCCGCGCGGAAAACTCGCCCATGTGAAAGGGGCCTAAAAATGCCAAATGGTGCAAAATTTGTGTGCAAATCAGTTAACTCGTGATAAAAATCTCCAAGCGTTCATGTCTGTAAAGTACTTGCCTTTTCAAAAGTGCGCCAATTTGTGAGCGACTTTCACCACCATCCGCTGATGTAATGTTGACATGACCCCCTGATCCACTCTAATAAGCAGATTTTGAAAATGCTCACCACCACTTTGGCTACACATTAATTTGTTTTGCAGTAGAAACGCAGGGAAACATTCGACCCACAGCTGACATTTCCCCCCCCCCTTTTTAGACATGATCCACTGTGCCTGTGTCAACAGAATATCATCAATCATGGTTTGTAGAGAGAATCTAAATCGCACATCCTCATTCCTATACTTATGACTACTGTATGTAATTTTCAGCATTTCTATTGATAAAACATGGCTATACAGCACTAGTATCAATAATTTGCTGTGCACTATTAAGAGGCATTAGTATACAGTTTGATCAAAGAGCATAGGCCCACTTAACAAGAGGCAACCTTGTTGCGGTAAGTGGGAACCTACTCTAACCATAGCGCAGTGCCGTGCGGCGACCACCGTGTCTCCACACTGCTCCAGCAAGCAGTTGTGGGATCCGAGGCCTAGGTGGCTCCGCCGTATAGCGGGGTAGCTGTGTGGCTGCTGGATCCCATTGCCTGCTGGAGCAGTGTGGAGACGCGGTGGTCGCCGCACGGCACTGCGCTATGGTTAGAGTAGGTTCCCACTTAACAAGAGGCAACCTTGTCGCGCTAAGTGGGCCTATGCTCTTTGATCAAACTGTATATTAATGCCTCTTAATAATGCACAGCAAATGATTGATACTAGTGCTGTACTGCCATGTTGTATCAATAGACATGCTGCAAATTACGTACAGTAGTAGTCATAAGTATAGGAATGAGGATGTGCGATTTAGATTCTCTCTACAAACCATGAAGAACATCATCAATGCTCCTGACCTATACAGGGCCTGCCCTTGTTGCATCAGCTCAGCATCCAGCTCCGAGTGTTCCACATTGTGCATGCACAATCACTGAATTGTACTGTGTTTGCGCCCGGTGTTTTCAGTATCCGACTAGTGGAATCTACAGCACGGATGTGGACTGGGAGGGCTTACAGCAGGAAGTGAAGCCTGCCAAACCACATGAATTCTCCCCCCATCCCCCTACATCTCCTCCTTCATCTGTGTCTACCATCCTACCTGTTCTCTCCATTCTGCAAATGATCTACAACTAACATCCACCATAAGCCAAACCTCTTGCTCTCATCTTCAAGAATTCTGAGCTACACCAGTTCTCTGGAACTCCCTACCCCAAGCAATTAGGTTAATCCACTGGTTTAGGTGCTCCCTATGCCTCTTTTTTGGGTGGCCCATCATATCCCCCTAATCTAGCTCTTCTCCTTTCACTCAAGCCCCACACCCCACCAACCACATCCTTCAGAACCTGATCCATCAACCCAGAGTATCCACCAAACCCCATGTACTATTTTGTTAAGATGGCCAGACTGTTGTACAAAGCAAGCACTTCTTCCCTTTTGTGTCATCCCCATCTCCTCATAGATTGTAAGATCTTGTGAGCTCCCCTTGTATTGATTGTGGACTTGTTTGTTGCTATGTAATGTATGATTTTTTTTTTACATGAACCCTCTGGGGAATATGTTAGTGCTATATAAATAAATATTATTGCATGGGTGATGGTGCAGTGTTTCTGCATAGCCTAAGAACCGAGGAGGAAAACAAATGGTAGGCAAACACAGGGAAAGCAGAAAATGAAAAAGAAAAAAGTATGGATTAGGGTCTTGGCACAATGAGGCAGCGGGAAACAATCAAACTGTAAGAAGCATTGGACCTCAGAGAACCCCTTAAGAAGAACTTCAACAAGTTCTGTATTCGAGATCCAATAGCGTGTTTTAAAATTGTTAGTATTGCCACTATGACAACACTTCTTGCAATACATCTCATGTTCTTTGTGACATTCTCAAATCATGTTCTCAATGGCTACCTGAAGATGAGAAATGCTGGTCTAAACTACCAGATCTTTACATATAACTCACCAGAGTCTATATTTCATAAGTATATAAGGCTACAGCTTTGGTCAGCATTTACTAGAAATGTTATTTCTCAGAGTTCAACTTTGAACAAAATCTATGCCTACGCAGTTTCTAAAAATGTCAGACTTCTTTTTTCCAATAAGTGCAAAAAAACACAAAAAACAAAGGCCAAATTGTCCTCAATGGTCTTCCTATTGTCATCCACTCTGCGGCTGGACTTGGTCATCTTTGGTGGTTCTGAACTCTGGCATGCTCCAGACCCTGCGAGTGGGCTCCACTTCCCGCTCCACATCCTCAGAGATGGTCTTAATGTCACTCATGAATGGGTAGATCCTGGCCCGGGACTTGAAGGTGGTGAGGGACAAGCTCATAGCCCTCTTTGTGTTCCACTGCCTTGCAAGTTTCTTTGCATCCTCTTCTTCTTTTATCTTCTCAGAAGCTTCTTGAAGAACCGCCCGGAAGAGACGTGGAACCTCCTGCACCTCTGGTTCATACTCTGCAACCATCTGTCGAAATCTGAAAAAAAAAATATAAGGATCATTGGGACCATTAGGAAATGCTTGGTCTTTCTGGAGAAACCTAAAATTTGTCTACATTTCCCCTCAAATATTGTCACCAGTCTAGATGCCATGTGTGAACTGAGAAATGACCAAAGTTCACACCCACATGTATCCGGCACGAATACACGGAACAGTGGCACACTTTTCACTCTATTTTCAATTACTCTAGCTCCTATTCTTCCATGGATTGTTTTGTTGTGTTTTTTTTTTTTTACCTCATTTACAGTTTTCTCTTATCCCCCATGCTTGAATCCTTTTTCCTGGTTTGTCATGTATCTGCTGTCCCATCATGCCTTAGGGCAGTGAGATGTGTCCTGACATCAACAGATCATGTGACGCTAGCCACACCCCTTCTTCTTACTAATGACACTTGCGCGTCCTACAATACAAGGCTCCAATGCAGGACGTAACCTACAGCAACTGGATATCAAACATTTTTCACAGGGCACAATGTCAGGCTAATAAGTTTAGAATAAATCAGCTTTGATAAATGATGGTATTTGGGGAAAGAGATATCACAGTAATATCTGTCGGGCTGGATCCATTTATATTAGTGGTAGTGACTGCTGCTTCGCAGAATAAAAAAATAAAATAAAAATTGGCATGAAGTGCCTTACATTGCGCGATATCTTGCGCAGCCCATGATGATGTTATCAAGCCGGCCGGCGTGGTGATGTCATACGTCACCGTACACTGGATTTTGTGCGAGATCTTCAATCAAGATGGTGGCAGCTGGCTCTTCGCGCTCAAACAGATAAGGTAAGTATGATTTTTTTTAAAAAATTTTTTACAGCCTTTCAGGGAAAATCAATTCGCTACCACAAAGCACGAGGAAATTCGGCTTCGCAGCGAATCGCGGAACTTCGATTTGCTCAATACTGATTAGTGGCACAACCCTTTTAAGTTCAGTGCATGAATTGTCTGCAGTAAACTCCTAAGGAACTCTTAACCTTCCTCGTACAAAGACATTGTGGACAATTGTAGGCTTCCAACTTTGTGAGAACAGTTTGGGGAAGGCCCTTTCCTGTTCCAGCATGACTGCACCACAGTGCACAAAGCAAGGTCCATAAAGGAATGGTTACATACTTACATAGTTAATACGGTTGAAAAAAGACATACGTCCATCAAGTTCAGCCAAGGGTTGGGTGGGGATACGAATCCCATAAGGAAGTGAGACTCAGATTTCTAGTTTTCATAAGCATTAATGTTTTTGAATTCGTCTAAACCCTTTTTGAAACTGTCTACTCTTCCTGCTGTGACCACATCCTGAGGAAGTCTATTCCACAGCTTCACAGTTCTTACAGTAAAGAAGCTTTGACGCTTCCAGAGACTGAACTTTTTCCTCTCCAGTCAGAGGCAGTGCCCCCTTGTCTTTTGAGGGCATTTTACATGGAACATCTTTTCACCGTATTTTTTGTATGGCCCATTTATATATTTGTATAGGTTAATCATGTCTCCCCGTAGACGTCTCTTCTCAAGACTAAATAAATTCTATTCATTTATTCTTTCTTCAAAACTAAGATCAGTCAGTTTAGTCGCTCTCCTCTGTACTTTTTTCAGCTGCAGTGCGTCCTTTCTATGTAGTGGTGCCCAGAACTGAACTGCATATTTCAGATGAAGCCGCACCAACACTTTGTAAAGTGGTAATATTACATCCCTGCCCCGCGAGTCCATGCCTCGTTTAATGCATAACAATATCCTGGTGGCCCAAATCTTTCTGTATAAGTGACTCTCCCAGTGTTACATCACCTAGGACATATGAAGCACAGAGATTATTACTACCAAGATACATAACTTTACATTTGTCCACATTGAACCTCATTTGCCAAGTTGATGCCCAATCACTCAGAGTGTTCAAGCCAGCTTGTAGTGTGTGGACATCTTCCATAGACCATACAGTCCTACATAGCTTAGTGTCATCTGCAAAAATAGATATGGTGCTATTAATCCCCTCCTCAATATCATTAATAAATAAATTAAATAATAGAGGGCCCAGCACTGAACCTTGGGGTACACCACTTATAACCCGGGACCATTCTGAATAGGAATCATTGACCACAACGCTGGACACGGTCCTTCAGCCAGTTTTCAATCCAATTACAGACTATACTTTCCGAGCCTATAGACCTTACTTTACCTATTAAGCATCTTTGAGGGACAGTATCAAAAGCCTTTGCAAAATCCAGAAACGCTACATGCACAGCCGCCCCTCTGTCCAGGCTACTACTCACCTCCTCATAAAAACCAATCAGGTTAGTCTGACAACTTCTGTCCTTGGTAAACCCATGCTGGTTATAACTTATAATATTATTTACAATCACATACTCCTGTATATAGTCCCCTAAGAGTCCTTCAAACATTTTTCCCACAACAGTTAAACTAACTGGTCTATAATTACCTGTTGAGGACCTTGATCCTTATTTGAATATGGGCACCACGTTTGCCTTGCACCAATCACTTGGCACTGTACCAGTACCTAGAGAATCTTTAAAAAAAAAAATATAAACAGGGGCATAGCAATGACTGTACTGAGCTCTTTAAGCACTCTTGGGTGTAATCCATCTGGACCCGGAGCATTGTTCACATTTACCCTATTTAACTTCTCTTGGACCATATCTACAGTTAGCCAATTGAGTATATCACTGGAGGTACTAACAGCCCCGGCGCCACAGATATCAGCTCCTTTCTCTTCTTTTGTATATACAGAGCTAAAAAAAACATTTAGTAACTCTGCCTTTTCCTTATCTTCAGTGACTACCTCCCCTTTACCATTATTTAGTGGACCTACCTGCTCAGACCTAGTTTTTTTTTAGCATTTTTATATTTAAAGAAGAACCTGACTGCCCTAACCTCAACCCCATCCAACAGCTTTGGGATTATCTAGAATGGAGATTGTGAGCCAGGCTGTCTCCTCCAACATCAGTGTCTGACCTCACAAATGCTCTTCTGGATGAATGGGCAAAAATTCCCACAGACACTCTCCAAAATCTTGTAGAAAGCCTTCCCAGAAGAGTGGAAGATGTTTTAGCTGCAAAGGGAACTAACTTAATATTAATGCCTATAGATTTGGAATGGGAGGTCAGAAAGCTCCTGTAGAGCCAAATAGTGTAAATTTTGCATGTTAGTAGAGAACAAAGGGAATACTGCTCTTCATATGAATATTGGATTCTATATCAAAGGCCTATCAAGATAGACACACAAGATATGTAAATAGAACTACTACATAGATAGATGGACAGTGGTAAGGTCCTTTTAGTGAGAGGGGCCCAGCCCTGATTGGTAGCAGGTTCAGTCATGTAAGGCAGTGGTGCGATAGCAGGCCCAGTCATGTAAGGCTATGGCGTGGTAGCAGGTTCAGTCATGTAAGGCTATGGCGTGGTAGCAGGTTCAGTCATGTAAGGCTATGGTGTGGTAGCAGGTTCAGTCATGTAAGGCAGTGGTGCTGTAGCAGGTCCACTTATGTAAGGCAGTGGTGCGATAGCAGGTCCAGTCATGTAAGGCAGTGGTGCAGTAGCAGGTCCAGTCATGTAAGGCAGTGGTGCGGTAGCAGGTCCAGTCATGTAAGGCAGTGGTGCGGCAGCAGGTCCAGTCATGTAAGGCAGTGGTGCGGTAGCAGGTCCAGTCATGTAAGGCAGTGGTGCGGTAGCAGGCCCAGTCATGTAAGGCAGTGGTGCGGTAGCAGGTCCAGTCATGTAAGGCAGTGGTGCGGTAGCAGGTCCAGTCATGTAAGGCAGTGGTGCGGTAGCAGGTCCAGTCATGTAAGGCAGTGGTGCGGTAGCAGGTCCAGTCATGTAAGGCAGTGGTGCGGTAGCAGGTCCAGTCATGTAAGGCAGTGGTGCGGTAGCAGGTCCAGTCATGTAAGGCAGTGGTGCGGTAGCAGGTCCAGTCATGTAAGGCGGTGGTGCGGTAGCAGGTTCAGTCATGTAAGGCAGTGGTGCGGTAGCAGGTCCAGTCATGTAAGGCAGTGGTGCGGCAGCAGGTCCAGTCATGTAAGGCAGTGGTGCGGTAGCAGGTCCAGTCATGTAAGGCAGTGGTGCGGTAGCAGGTTCAGTCATGTAAGGCAGTGGTGCGGTAGCAGGTCCACTTTTGTAAGGCAGTGGTGCGGCAGCAGGTCCAGTCATGTAAGGCAGTGGTGCGGCAGCAGGTCCAGTCATGTAAGGCAGTGGTGCGGTAGCAGGTCCAGTCATGTAAGGCAGTGGTGCGGTAGCAGGTCCAGTCATGTAAGGCAGTGGTGCGGTAGCAGGTCCAGTCATGTAAGGCAGTGGTGCGGTAGCAGGTCCAGTCATGTAAGGCAGTGGTGCGGTAGCAGGTCCAGTCATGTAAGGCAGTGGTGCGGTAGCAGGTCCAGTCATGTAAGGCAGTGGTGCGGTAGCAGGTTCAGTCATGTAAGGCAGTGGTGCGGTAGCAGGTCCAGTCATGTAAGGCAGTGGTGCGGTAGCAGGTTCAGTCATGTAAGGCAGTGGTGCGGCAGCAGGTCCACTTTTGTAAGGCAGTGGTGCGGTAGCAGGTCCAGTCATGTAAGGCAGTGGTGCGGTAGCAGGTCCAGTCATGTAAGGCAGTGGTGCGGTAGCAGGTCCAGTCATGTAAGGCAGTGGTGCGGTAGCAGGTTCAGTCATGTAAGGCAGTGGTGCGGCAGCAGGTCCACTTTTGTAAGGCAGTGGTGCGGTAGCAGGTCCAGTCATGTAAGGCAGTGGTGCGGTAGCAGGTCCAGTCATGTAAGGCAGTGGTGCGGTAGCAGGTCCAGTCATGTAAGGCAGTGGTGCGGTAGCAGGTCCAGTCATGTAAGGCAGTGGTGCGGTAGCAGGTCCAGTCATGTAAGGCAGTGGTGCGGTAGCATGTTCAGTCATATAAGCGCAGCGCTGAAGCAGCTCCTCGGTACCCCCAACAGCAATGTTCCTGCTTAGTGGCACCTTAACAATTATCTACTTTAGGTTAGACATTTTTGGATGATTTTATGCATTTATTATTGCATTTTTATTGGGCGAGCAGCGGTTATCAGTAGATCATGTTCATTGTATCCAGACTAAACCTTTTTCTGGATTAGCAGGATACGGCTTCTCGCATTTACTATGATGAATATAAATTGAAGTCTTTATTCCCAGGATGTTACTGGCAAAAATTAAATCACGTCTTCCTGGTTGTCATGGTAACGCTGGCAAATTATAAACCACAATTGTGACTTGACGAATTTGCAAGACAGAAGATCCTTGAATCAAAGATTGTTTACTAGATATAAATAGCTTTGTATTACTAAGACAGCCATTATAATACTGGGAGGGGGGGGTCTCGTTTATATCTAAAATACATTAAAGGAGATCTCCTATAATTTACAGGATGTGCCAAAAATGTCTCCCAACTCAGGGACCTGCACCCGTTTCCAGATTGGGAGTCCCCTGTCCCACAGCAATGGAGAGGTGGTCCTGCATACTCTTCATTTCTATAAGTAAGTTCTGAAAGCAGCTGAGCCAGCCTCCGTCCTGCCGCTCAAAAATTAAGAAAAATATTCTACATTTTTCAAACCAGCCCCTGAATCTAAATTCTTTTTTTAATTGCATGTAATTAAAAAAAATTGTATAGCCCCTACGTTATTCAATAAAATCTATCTGTATAGCGCCACCTGCTGTTTGTTCTCTTCCCTATTTCTCCGTCCACCTCAGTGACATTGCTGAGGTGGTCACACATGCTCGGTTTCTTCTTCCAACTGCCACCAGCTGTATCTACTGTTAGAAGCTGTGACAGTTGCAAGGAGAGAGCTGCGTCAGAAAGAACACCCCCGAGCTGTCATAAGGAGAGAGCTGCAGCTAATGGGAAACCCCTCTAAGCTGTGATAGGTAGAGAGCTGCAGCAGAAAGGTCACACTTCCTTAGCTGTGATAAGGAGAGCTAGAACAGAAAGGACACTCACCCCTGAGCTGTGATAGGGAGAGAGCTACAGCAGTACAGTGTGTGTGTCAGAGTCAGGTCGGTGTCACACTGCCATTATTTTGATACTTGACGATGATATCTGACCATGTCCTAAAATGAACACTGTACCCTTGAACTGTGGCAGGGAGAAAGCTGCAGCAGAAAGGACATGCGCACTGAGCTGTGACAGGGAAAGAGCTACAGCAGAAAGGACAAGCCCCCTGAGCTGTGATAGATACAGAGCTACAGCAGAAAGGACATAATCCCTGAGCTGTGACAGGGAGAGAGCTGCAGCAGAAAGGACAAGCCCCCTGAGCTGTGATAGATACAGAGCTGCAGCAGAAAGGACAAGCCCCCTGAGCTGTGATAGATACAGAGCTACAGCAGAAAGGACATAATCCCTGAGCTGTGACAGGGAGAGAGCTGCAGCAGAAAGGACAAGCCCCCTGAGCTGTGACAGGGAGAGAGCTGCAGCAGAAAGGACAAGCCCCCTGAGCTGTGATAGATACAGAGCTACAGCAGAAAGGACATAACCCCTGAGCTGTGACAGGAAGAGAGCTGCAGCAGAAAGGATACAACCCTTGTGCTGTGATAGGGAGAGAGCTGCAGCAGAAAGGACATAATCCCTGAGCTGTGATAGATACAGAGCTGAAGCAGAAAGGACAAGCCCCCTGAGCTGTGATAGATACAGAGCTGCAGCAGAAAGGACAAGCCCCCTGAGATGTGATAGATACAGAGCTGCAGCAGAAAGGACACAATCCCTGAGCTGTGATAGATACAGAGCTACAGCAGAAAGGAAACACACCCCTGACCTATGATAGGGGGAGAGCTACTGCAGAAAGGACACAGCCAATTATAAGTAGAAAGGGTCCATTGGGCGCCATTGGATCCATCATATGACTGATCCGGAGCAGAGGCATGGCAGCCATTATGAAATGAAGCCATGCTATACGGACATAGCCTATATTACAATAGCGTCTAGCAGTTGCTGAGAGTCCTTACCGGAGGATGACTGGGCCGCAGTACGACGGATGGATTGTGCTACATGAGTCCTCCAGCTGTAGCCTCTCCACCGGGCTGATGTCGTAGTTGTGCTTGGGGTAACTGACCAGCCAGCTGTAGTCCACCCCAGTCTTAATCTTCCTATATTCGTTCTCCTTCTCTCGCTGTTGCTTCTCGGCCTGTTTCATCTGCCAGCTCAGCTCCATCATTAAGGTCTCCACCACCATGTCTGCCGGATTCCTCTGGGAAAGTCTTAAATTGGGCTCATTCCACCTGAACCAGGACGTCAGTGCCATACCTCACCAGACGTCAATCTGGAAACAAGAAATGGATCAACTTTGTCATCAGTTCTTTTAATTCTGCATAAATAGATAGCAGCTATATTCATATGTATTTATACAGAATCCATTGACTTCAATCTGAGCCCCCCCCCCCCCCCCCCCCCGCTCCATGTGGTTCATGTGAGCTGAAAAAGTTATTGTTTAAAAAGGATTTAAAGGCTATCAACATAGGGGGTATTTTTTTTATGATTGCATTTTACTCATTTTGGGCTAAAAAAAACTTTTTACAATTGGTCTTTATAAAAAATTTCATCTGTCACAAAGGGTTAACTGTTTGTCTAGCTGTGTGAATGGTACTTTCACTTTGTTCCAATCATGTAATAAACCTTATCTCTAAATTACTAAAAGGTCATAAACATTTTTTTTTAAGCCATATCTTTATCACTAAGATAAGGAGTGTTTACAAGGCCAGAGATAAAGAGCTGTCAGCTGAGAATATCAAGGCTGTACAGAGAAAGGGGCTAACATTTTTTAATAAAGACCAATTGAAAAAATGATTTTAGCTCAAAATGAGTACAATGCAATAATAAAATGCCCCCAAAGGTGTACATAGACCTTAAATATTGATGACCTGTCCTCAGAATAGGTCACCATCATCTAATTGGTGAGAGCTGACAAGTCAGTAGAGTAGGTTTTTACATCCTCTTCCTCGGCCTGTGATGACATGTCTATTTGTCATATGGCCTTTGTGCAGTTCAGTCCTATTCCAATGAATGGGATTAAAGAGGTTATCCAAGACCTTAAAAGCCATTGCATATGCCCGACCCCTAACACATATTGTACTTACTTCGCTCCCCGGCACCCACTTCGCTTCTGATGCCGGCACAACCCCGGCGACGGGGGGCAGCCAATAGCAGGCCTTGACAGGAACAAGCCTCCCTAGCATCGCGGGTGACACTAGACAGGGCTCGTTTCTATCATGGCTGAGGAATACCCCTTCCCTCGATGCCGGATGTTTTCATCCGCACGACGGGAAAATGCAGCGACGGCTGTGCCGGCATCAGAAGCGATGCGGGTGCCAGGGAGCAAGAAAAGCTACTATACAATGTATGGAACTGTCCTTGGTGTAGTATGCAGAGGGGCGCCTTCAAACAACTGTCCTGAAGGGAGTGCCGGGAGTCAGACCCCCACGATTAGATATTGATGACCTTTTCTGAGCATAAGTCATCAATAGTTCCCGGAAAAACCCCTGGCTGTGTGGTATTGGAGACTGCTTTGTCTGCTATAAAGATGTATAATTATCAGGATGTCATATTGGATCTTTTTGAAACCAATCAAACAAAATGATAGTGACACTAACCCCTTCACTACCCTAGCAGTACAGGTGAATATATGAAATGTAATATATCTTATCAGAGAAAATGCCTTGTTCTCCAGTTATCAGCTATCCCCTATCCTAAACTAACCTCTCTGAATTCTGTGATAAATCCATCTCGTAAAAACCAAAACAGGATCTCTGCTTGCTGAAAGATCAGATTACATCATCCCATCGAAGTCTATGGAGAGGGGATGGGGAGAAACCGTGAGAAGCAGCGCCAGACAGAGACACAAACATGCCCCTGCAGATAATAGTGTCATATCTCACCCCAAGTGCTTTACTCACATCACTACTGCTCAGTATTTCTCTATAATATCATATATGGGGATTTTTTAATTATTCTGAGTGAGTGAACGTTAGGGAGCAAAATCTGCTGTCTCCATGTGTACTCTATCGGCAGACATCATTACAGCTAGTCACCATCTACCAGCTAAGGGAAAACTGAAAATTTGAGAATATAATGTTATCACTCATGTATAGACATATGACAACTTATTCTGAAAAGATCTCTGAGACAACAGGTCCGCTTTAAAGGGGTAGTCCGCTTTTTTATATTGATGACCTATCCTCAGGATAGGTCATCAATGTCAGATCAGCGGGAGTCCGACTCCCAGCACCCCCACTGATCAGCTGTTTACCTGCTTGCCATCACAACTCCAGTGGCGAGCAGGTGTAATTACAACGCTGCCGTCCTATTTACTTAATGGGATGCCCCCCTGCCAATCTGATATTGATAACCTATCCTGAGAATAAGTCATGAATATAAAAAAAAAAGACAAACCCTTTAAGGTAGTGCTATTAGTATGGTATTCATTTCTCGTTCACCAATGCTGGCTCAGCCCTCTTTGGAGCTTAGGGTGTGGACTGACTCCACCACTTGCTTCCAGAAGATTCCAGTATGTATAGCTGTAGAGAGGAAGGAAGGAGCAATCTCCATGTGCTTCTCTCCTTCAGGCTCCAGATGCAAGTCCTGGAGCGTTGTCACCTCCAGGAGCACCAGGAGATGAAAGCAAGCAAGGAATTGCATGGCTAAAGCGAGACAGAGAGAGAGACTGCAAGGTAACCCAGCTTAAAGCATCCCAGACCCTGCTTCTGCAGAGGGCTAACAAGTTAAGACACCCTATACACCCCAGAATAGTGAACACTACAGCCACAGCTGCCAGATTGCACTTGCTAGCCAGAGATCCCAGTATTAGAGACTGTAGCAAGAAAACGAGTAACCAGAGGGCCTTTTCTGTAAAGAAACTGCCTAGCTCAGGCTTGGACATCTTTGAGGAATTTGTATAGATACCTGCTGGTACTACAACTCTTGTTTTGTACACAGTAAAGAGACACTTTGGTTAATTTAAATCTGAACTGGACTTTGACTCTTTTAACACCACATGCTGGCCAATGCGTCCCATCAGCTGTCCTGCCTAGCACCCACATGGACATTAAGACCATGGGCAGCCCCACACTACCATCAGGCAGGAGCTCACAGTTACAGGGAGTGCTCCGAGGGAACACAGGGTGCACTCCTTCACTGCACTGACCCCAGGGAGCAATGGCCTGAAGAAGTACACTGTGTGTATATATGCTCATAAACACCCCTATACCCCCATCCCTTTGATAAAATCCTGCCTCTGACCCTCAGGTCTGGACTTAACATAGTTTACTAGACAGTGCCAATGGAGTCTATAAACTACTTTGCGGGTTAGCAGCACAGTGTGTAGACAGATTTTCTTTCAGGCAATTGGATTAATCCGGGATTTCTATATATATCTGTAACTTTCCTCAATTTGATAAAGTGCTCACTGCATAACCAAGTGTCCGAGAGTGGCCCCGTTACGAAAGGTTCTAAGAATGTGTAATCTGAAAAAAAGTCCCCCATAAATATAGATCCCTGAGTCGTCTTCCTCTGTATACAGTGATCATGACAGGGATGCAGAATTTTTAGAACATTTTTGTAGATTTTAATGGACTATTTGACAAATTGGTACAATAATTAATATTTACTACATCCATCAGCCTAAACATTAAAACCCCATGAATCTCGATACCATAGAACACCTCCAGAGGTCCTGTGGAGTCCATGCCATGGACATAGATATATTTATAATTCTGAAACATTTCTCATGAGAGTTGTATGTGAAGGAATAGTTGTCACGCTCTTGTCAGCTGGAACAGTTTCACAGTGTTAAAAGGATACTACAGGGAACAAATGGTTTATCTTCTGCTCATCTGCTGCATTTTCAGCTGGTGGCTGGCTAAGCGGGGGCAGGGCTTAGTGAAGGGGTGGGGCTTAATATTTTTGTACAGCTGGAGACAGGACACAGAAGGGAGGCTCCCACTGCAGCCAACAGGACAGTGAGGAGGAAGAGGAGAAGACTGATCTCCTAGGACACACAGAAAAGATTTATTTATATATTTCTTAGTTTTAACTTTAATATGTGTTAAAAGGAGGAAATGCTGGCATGTTTTTAATTTTATGCCCTTTATACTGCTGCTGCCTTACACATGTCTACCGATGTGGACTCTGCTCCAAAGGCCTGCAGGAGTATGGATGAGGCCCCAACCCCAATGCAAAATCTGTCACATGGCCCCCTACTGGTGTCTTCTTATGTAGCAGATGGACCTTTGAGTCCCCACATCCACCAGGATCTCAGTGTGACTGCTACCTCTGCATCCCCTACTTGGCTGTATATATTCCATTTAGATGATTTTACCTCATTCCAACAAAGCATTATAAACCAATCTGCCAATAAATCATTGTTTGCACTTCCATTATCCCCTTAATTAGTTTCAAATTACATCCTTCAAGGGCTTCACTGACTTTCTTTCAGATGTTTGACCTAGTCTGGGATTTAAGGGTGGTCTGGTAGGCCATGGTGCAGTGTCTGGTCATCAGGGTCTAGGGTTATCATAATGCAGGATGGATTTCAGTTTATGCAGTTGGTGCAGTAGTATCTATATAATACATACAGTGCATTCGGAAAGTCTTCAGATCCTTTCACTTTTTTCACAGTTTGTTATGTTGCGGCCTTGTGTAAATTAAAAATCAAGTTTCCCCATCAATCAGCGCTCAATCTCCCATAATGAGAAAGAATTTTAGAAATGTTTGCAAATTTATTGAAAAATAAAAACTAACGATTAGCATAGACATAAATATTCAGACCCATTGCTGTGACACTTGACATTTAGTTCTGGGGGCCTCCCATTTTTATTGATTACCTTTGAGGTTTCTACACCTTGATTGGAGTCCAGCTGTGTTGTTGGTCGGACAAGATTAGGAAAGACACAGCCCTGTAAGGTCTCACAGCTGCAAATCAGAGCAAAAACCAAGCAGTGAGGAGGAAAGAACTGCCTGTAGAGCTCAGAAACAGGATTGTGTGGAGGAACAGATCTGGAGAAGGGGACAAAAAAATTCTGCTGCACTGAAAGTTCCCAAGAGCACAGTGGCCTCGATAATTCAGAAATGGAAAATGTTTGGAACAACCAGGACTCTTCCTAGAGTAGGCCACCCCACCAAACTAAGTAATCAGGGGGAAAGGGCCTTGGTAAGAGAGGTGACCAAGAACCAAATGGTTACTCTGGCTGAGCGCCAAAGATCCTACATGCAGTTGGGAGAAACTTCCACCAATCAAGGCTTTATAGCAGAGTGGCTATAAAGATACTTCTCCTAAGTAAAAGACACATAAAAGCCCATCTGAAGTTTGCAAAGAAACACCTCAACTACTCTCAGACTGCGAGCAACAAGATTCTTAGGTCTGATGAAACCAAGATTGAAATTTTGGCCTCAATTCTAAGTGTCATGTCTGGCGGAAACCAGAAACTGTTCATCACCTGCCCAATACCATCCCCACAATGAAGTGTGGTTGCAGCATCATGCTGTGGGGGTGTTTTTCAGTGGCTGGGACATAGAGACTAGTCAGGGTTTAGAGAAAGCTGAATGGAACAAAGTCCAGAAATATTCTTAATGAAAACCTGATCCAGAGTGCTCTGGACCTCGGAGTAGGCCGAAGGTTTACCTTTTAAGAAGACAATAACCCTAAGCACACAACCAAGACAACACAGGAGCGCCTTAGGGACAACTCTGTGAATGTCCTTGAGTGGCCCAGTCAGAACCCTGACTTGAACCCAATCGAATATCTCTGGAGAGACCTGAAAATGGCTGTCCACCGAGAGGATCTGCAGAAAAAAATTTCAGAAAATCCCGAAATCCAGATGTGCAAAGCTTGAGGCATCATCCCCAAGACGCCCTGAGTAAAGGGTCTGAATACATAGGTTGATGCAAGATTTTAGTTTTCAAAAAATTAGCGAAGTGCAAAAAATGAAAAGGTCTGAAGACTTTCTGAACGCATCCCTGACATTGGTATTGTTGTGTTCCTGACTTTGTGATGGTCGCCTGCAACCTTTGTTTACCTTAGCGAATTAGGGAAAGAGCCTCCTGCTTGAGTTTATGGTGCAATTTCACTACAAGTTGAGGATGACCAAGTGTTGCCATGTAGCTCTAGCCAAAATGTTAATTTTTTCATATTTTTTTCAGCGCATTTCCATGTGTAGTGGTGTGACCTTGTCCCTTTACTTCCTAGATTAGATTGATATGGGATTATATGCAAATGGAAAGGAACGGGTTAAATGTCCTGGGATCTTCAGATTGTGTGAAGATTACATGGTTTGCCTGGAGAATGATGTTACGTCTCTGGTTAAAAGACAGATCTGTGTCAGGCGGCAGGTGGTCGGATGATGGATGACGGCTCCAATAAATCCCCATTGCTTGGGAAGATTACTGTCTGACACATCTGCAGTCATGTCCCTAAAAGGGCTAATAGCTGCAAATCTTCCATCCAATTTAGAGCAGAACTTGTGTAAGATTCGCCCTCAATTACTAGCTAAGGCCTTTATATTTCTGTGCCAGCGGTGACTTTGTGGCATTGTGAGAATTACAATTTAATCAGTGTACAGTGACAAGTTCTACAACTTTCTAATATACTTTTTGCTTCCATTAGTTTCCTGTCAGCGAATTAAAAAACCTTAGGTCTCGTTCACATTTCCATTTTTCCATGGACATCATGGGTACCCATTGGTGGTTTTCAACTGACCTGTGGTGGAAAACAGAGACATGCACCACTTAGGCCTACGATGCGTCAAAAATTGAAGTCAATGGGTCTGCGAAAAAACACTGATACAACATGAACGCGTCCAAATTCCAACAGTGTTTTATGGACCATTGGTACATGATGCTCTGGACATTAAAGGGATTGTCCCACAAAAAACATTCCACAGTTTTCAAACCAGCACCTGGATCTGAATACTTTTGTAATTGCATGTAATAAAACATTTTGTATAGTCACTGAGTTAATCAATAAAATGTATCTGGATAGCGCCACCTGCTTTATGTTTTTTCTTATTTCTTTGTCCACTGAGAAGGCCGCACATGCTCAGTTTCATCCTTCATAGCTGTGATAGAGAGAGAGCTGCAGCAGAAAGGACACTCCCCCTGAGCCGCAGCAGAAAGGACACGCCCCTGAGCTATCGGCTTGATATAAATCTAGCACAGCAATGAATGTGGAGATCTCTGGATCCATGTGAGGTGCAGGGCTGGTTCTGGTTTTATTTCAAAGATATTGTCATGTACTATATGATGTCTGATTCTCATTTTTTTACAATATTCATGAGATAACCCATTTCATTTTCAGCCGAGCAGTGTCTGTAAGTGTCCGTGTGTCAGATAACACACAGAGGAAAAGCAATGGACAAACAGACCAAACGCAGACTCTTCACAGATGAAACACGGGTGAATTTTCCATGGAAATCAAATGGACCCAAAAATGTGAACAAGGCCTTATTTACAGGTCATGGCCAGTCCTGATCTCAGCTGTGAAGTGGACACAGTTGTATCCAGTGTAGACCATGCTCTGTGAGCTAAACTCCTTATCAACACTAATGTCTCTGGTAGTTTGCTACAATGTATCAGTGTGGCACCCAGGCTGTTTAGCTCACAGAGCATTGTCTAGACTTGTATTAACTTCTCAGCTGACAGCAGGATTGGCTATGGACAGGTTTACTGCTTGTGAATGGAAACACGATATTTTGGAAATCGTGAGGAATTAAATCGTAACGTCGATGAGTACGTAGAACATTTAATTTATACAGGGATCGTGCCTTATATACAGTAAATGAGATCAGAAAACCCCTTTAATATTTGCTCTAGCAGCCTGTCACAACGATCAGATGCCTGGAGACCACTTCGGCTGGACTCTGGTATCTTCACTGTGACCGCAGCTCGGTCACAGCAATCCGCAGCACCATAGGGAGCTGGCAGATCATAATGTGACTCGCCACTTTTATACGGCGGCTTATAGTTAACAGCTTACCCGCCCCGACGTAGAAAGTCGTGTAGCGGTAAGCAAGTGTTTAACAAACCCTTGCATGGTGTTACCTGCTCCTCGCGGCTCCCATCAGTGGTTTTCCAGATGGACGGGGTCACGTACAGTCAATGACTGGCCTCAGTGTTGACCGCATTAATGTACTACTTGGCGGACATGACATTGCTGAGGCCAGTGCACTGCTGACAGAGACCCTGAGCAAAATGCTGAGTTACTTTCTTGAATTAACCAAACCTTTCTGTTAAAATCTGTACTGAACAGCTCCAGCACGAGTCGACAGCTCCATACACAGAGCGCGCCGGGGCGTCCTGATATTCCTGAGCTCCCGACTCTCCCCACCTGAGATAAGGCACCATAAAACGGAATCCCTTTTAATAAAAAAAAAGGCTCCTTTCATGCTCCTCTAAACACGTGATCACAGGTATGAGGTAGCACACATATGTAGTATACATCTGGAATCGAGGCATGGACTCCAGGGTCAGCCCGAGCGTCCCTGTCGTCTCTTGCGCGGCGTCACTGAGGTGCAGAGGTGATTATGTTCCTCCTCGTTAGGGACTGAAGAAGAAGACAAAGGATCAACAGACAAACATTTCACTGAGCACATATAATAACTACTGCTTCCAGAACAACCTCTCTCCTCACTCTTCTACTGCCCGCTGTAAAATCACTAGCTGATCTCAAATGTAGGGTCAATGTCCACGTTCGCAACCATTTTTTTTTTTGTTCCAATGCGTGTAAAATTAAAAAGAAGCACCTTTCCAAATAATCTACCATGCAGATCTGAGTCCATAGTAACAGACTACACTCAAACTCTGTGTAGTCTGATCCTGCAGTCATATGTCCTTTCGATTCTCCCCTAATGGTCACCTATGTTTGGTAGACTAGCAAGCGGTAGGGGGAGCGTGACTATGAGATCTGACTAGACACGCTTTGATTGAAGACGGTTCTCATGCATAGGACCTGTCCACACAAGACGATAGGACATTTCTAAAATCTGATAAGTTGAGATAAGGGGAGATGTGTGGCCTCATCACTTTGTAGGGGTCACTCTGATCATTCACACAGGGGGCATCAATTGCATCTACTGATGGCCGGGAAATTGGCGTTTGTGACCACCACAAATTTTAATATGGATTGCATGGCAGTTTTTAGCTTCCTTTACATACGGAGCTGTTATCTGATCACTATATGCTGGTATTATTTTAGCAACGCATGTCTGTATATGGTATATGTATATACATTATGTTCTCCTGCAAGTATATTATTTTTGTAGTGTATGGTGATGGGCGGCACTGTAGAACATTATTTTGGTAACTGTGTGGAAGTGTTATTTGGCCAACATATGGCACTACTATCTGGGTATAATACTGTATGGCGCTTATACTTAGGCATTGTATAGTACGGTCATTTGTACACTCAACCACTGTAAGGCCAGCCCTAGTGGATGCGACTGACTGCTTTTATTCCATGGCAAGTGGCCAACGGTGGGATCGATAGGGGCACACCCTCACAAAGCAGTGCTAGGTAAAGGTTTTTTAGGTCAGATTTTTGGGAACCAGAAACCACATAACATTGCAAGCAAGGAATATATACATGCAGGGTGGATTGGGAACTTAAAGTGGCCCTGGAAAAAAAACTAAAAGCGGCCTCATGTTGTAGGCGGGACTAAATTGATAGAAGACGGGGAAACATAAATAGGCAGGGACAACATGAGCAGGCAGGACCTGCAACACCGTAGTGCAGCACAAAGTACTGCCCCAGCAGAACCAAATACCACAGTGCAGCACAAAATACTGCTGCCCTCTCCACAGTATTCAACTGTATAATTGTCCTGAGGATGGTAATACAGTTGAGTTCAGGAGGGCAACTGATCATCATCAGGTAATTATGTACCTGGCCTGCGGCCATCGGGAGGGCTTGGGTGGCCCACTGGGCATCGGCACACGTGCAAATTTCTCTGTAGGGTCTATGGCCAATCCACCCCTGTATACATGCATATAAACCATTAACCATGTGTAGTGTGAGGGTATAAAGAGCACCCGTCTTGTCTCCTGACATGTCAGTTTTAGTAACTACTTACATTCCCCATGTAATAACAATTCTGGAGCATCTATTCTTATGATTCTATGATGTGTCATTCTTCTATTATTCCAGTTATGAGTGAATTATTAGCAGTTTGCAATGAAGGTCCAGATGGGTGTTACCAGTTGGGGGGGTGTAACTGCACAGACTTACACTATCCAATCAGTGCTGCCAGTGTCAGGCTGCGCAGGGACACACCCCCAAGGACTAATAGAGGAATGGCACAACACAGAGTCATAAGAATAGATGCTCCAGAATTGGTATTACGAGGGGAATGCAAGTAGTTACTAATACAGAGCAGTTACAAGAAATTCCTCCTTCTCTAACATCAGATAAGAGGCATAGACAGCAAGAAACTTGATCCTGAGTCATACGACCTGAAAAAAATCATATTTTTTTTAGCTTCTCTCATACCCTAAGGCTTCCAGGTGTTTCATCCACATACCTGTGGTTTGCCAAGAACCCGTACCTTGCTAGAAGGGCACCATTATCTATCACTACATCCAGAATGTCCTCCTGGCAGTCTTGCTGAGCCTGTTCCCTTATGCAGTTTCTTCCTCCCATCTACCGTCTTACACTTTCTTGTCCGTCTGAACATAACCTTATTGTTAAGCCAGGGGGTATGGCTTCAGGAGATACAACTACATGTACGTGGATACATGTGCACACGCCAGCCCTGATGCTTCACCAACACATACTGTACTGCTCCATATAGAAACATATAGGGGAAAATATATAAAAAAATATTTGCCAAGATATCCGAATACAGCTGACCTTAAAAGAGTGACTCTTAAAGGGGAAGTTTTTTTAATTTGCCAGGACCTGTGAAGAGAACCTACTTTCTCCCCACCTCTCCATTCAGGTTTTGTGACCCCTGTGCTGTCGTCACTGGACTTCTGGTTCTTCCTGTAGAGTAGACATCTTGCATGGATAGGGTCACGTGCAGAGCTGCAGCCAATCACTGGCTTCAGCAGTGAAGTGTCTCCAAGCGGCATTGAAGACAACCTGGAAGCTGCAGAGCCCAAACAGAGTGGTGAGGAGAATTCAGGTCCTGCTTAAAAAAAAATCCTGGACAACTTCTTTAAGTTACCTATTCACATAAGGGCAAAGTAGGCCGAACCCAAAAAATTTGTCGGAATGCCCAACTATCCTATGCGTATGGGGCTTTGTCGATTCTCCCCCAATGTAAAATATTTTGGGAAAAAACGGATTGAGCATGTTGTATTTCAACATGTCCATGTTTTTTGGGTTCTCAAGGGAGATGTGTCTGGCAACAGCTTATTCCTGTTTATCAGGAAGAAAAGCCATTAGCTGAACAGGCTTTCGTCCGTCAGCAATGGAAGGTGTTTGGGCACCTTTAGGATCGTTTCACAACACTTTAATGTTCATATTATGGACGCACAAGGGTTTTATGGTGACCAAGTAGATCTCGGGTCAGAGAGATAAATTCATGCTCCTTAATTCTGATGAAAAACGTAAAGTTTTTTTCTCCTATGCACAGTGTTCTCAGACTGTCCTAAGTCAAATTATACTCCTAGCAGAACCACTAAGGACAAAGAACATCAAATCAAACTTTTTGTAGTCTGATCCTGCAGTCATGTGTAGGATCAGAGGGTGTAGGATCAGAGAGCAGAGGCATAATGATGAGTTAGCATATGGTAGATAAAAGCTGTATACACAAAATTATAGGATATTTTTTAATTAAAGGAGTTGTTTGGCCAAATAAAATAAAAAACTAATGGCCATCAGGGTTGTGTTTTTGGCCAGGAGATTGCTGCAGCCAGTCAATGGTCTTAGATATTACGTGTGCTAGAATAGCAGCCTCAAATCATGTGCCGTTCTTGTACGTGAGACCACTGATTGGCTGCAGCAGTTTCATGACCAAGAATGGGTCCCCATCACTTCCAGTCTGAAAGGGACTTATTCTTGGTCATGAGAATGCCACAGCCTGTCAGTGGCCTCAGTGGTCATGTGTTCTAGAACAGTAACTGCTAGTTGTGTGCCATTCTTGCACATGAGATTGCTGAGGCTACTGAGTGGCTGCAGCGGTCTCATGACTACGAATGGGTCCACGTCACTTCCAGTCAAATGGGGACCATCAGGAGCCAAGGAGCTAGTCAGTGAGTGTTTTTTATTTTGGTGTAATAAATAATCCAGAAAGTCAGCACCTATTCTCAGCACAGAACTGCAATATGAGGACTTTTTGGATGCAGCAGGGACTCACCAGTGATTAGCTGAGCCGTCATTTCCTGTGTGTCAAAAGATACCAGGAAGTAGAGATCAGCAGAAGACCAGGAACCATTGGAATGGGAGCGGTGGAGAATTGGTCAGGTGAATATCATTTATTTTATAGCCTTTTTAAAAGATTTAAATGGAGATCGCCTGAAGGGGTGCGGCTTATCTTTTTGTCCAACTGCAACACAGCAGGGAGGGTTCTGCACCAGCCAGTTGTCTCATATCTTGTCACAGGCTAGTGAGGAGAAAGAAGGGAGACGTGACTGATCTGCTAGGACACTGAGATTTTTTTCACATATTTCTCACTTGTAACGGTTACAGTACATAAGAGAAAATGTGACGAGAAATGTAGAGAGTAAGGGAAGAACTGCCGGAATATTTCAGAGTGGCCTTTTATTGTGGGCAGTCTTTATCTCGGCAAAGGAGAAGTGCTCACTAACACAGATTTATGAACAATATTTGAGAGTAATGGGTCTTTTGTGTATGTAGAAAATGTTTCAGATCTTTGAGTTCAGCTCATGCAAAATGGGAGCAAAACCCAAAGTGTTGCCTTTATATTTTTGTTCAGTGTATTTATGGTAACCGGAATACCCCTTTAAGGTTCTCCCTCTTTTAGATGAATATTATGTCATTTTCTTTGATATTGTATAATCCAGAACATTTGATAATCATGTCCCTACCGTTTATCAGAAGAGATGGAAACAGGTAATATGAGGGTATATTAGGATGCCGATACTGTCAAGCGTGCAGCATGATGAAAATATTGTTTTTTTGTGCCCCATAAATACACTCAGGCTATTAAAGAAAAACTGCCCTTCAGCAAAAATAAGTCATTGCTAGTTTTTTTTCTGTAGGCTGATATAGATATTTAGGGGGTCATTTACTATGCTGAAATTTGCCTATATTAGGCGTATTTCAGGTGCAGATGATGGCCCAACGGTTAGTTGCACCGCTATCTTCCACTTCGCCCCACTCAGACCAGGTCTAAAATTGTGAGCGGGGAAGGGGACAGGCCGGCAGTCCCGTCTCATTCACGATTTTCTACGTCTGGTGTAGGAGTAGAAAAAGGTCTAAATGTAAGACAGCTCTGAATCTGTCTTACATTTAGAACTGGCGCTGGACACACAGAAGTTATGGAGAGACCTGCTCCTCTTCATAACTTCGGCGGATCCACCGCCAGCACAGGGCCTTTATTAAGACCGGTGTCTACAACGCTGGTCTTCATAAATGTGCCCCTTAATCCTAGGAACACACCTAATACCAGGGCACGTTTCTCACAGCCATTTAGCTATCAAATTAAATAATAGCTTTCCTTTTGGTGCCACTAGGGGGAGCTCACTGAAAATAAATCATCATTAAGTTTAATGGCAGCTGTATACATTCCTATACAGTGAGCACCTCCTAGTGGTGGCTTCAGGAAGAAAGAAGTTTACCATTTAACTAAAATCTTTTGATAAAGATTTATTGACTAATTTATATTAAATAAAATTATAGTCCACATTCCTGACGTAGAGTGATAAACTTCTATTCCATTAGAAATGACTAAAATCACTCAGGACTTCCAGGGCTATTAGATATTAAAGTATAAGCACTCTATACCACCACCACAAATGGACGGCACTATCCTAGAGTAGAGAAGACATGGCTGCTATATTCCAGAAGCAGCGCCACACCTGTCCCAGGTTGTGTGTGGTATTGCAGCTCAGCCCAATTCACTGCCGTGATCATGTGTTGCAATACTATTTCTGGAAGAACGCAACCATGTTTTTCTAATTCTGGATGACCCATTTAAATTGTCTGACGCAGCGATTAAAGAGAAACCCCATTTTTTTGAAAAATGGGCGTCCCTGCAGTGCGCATATTTACAATTGAAAGTGCGCTAGCTTTTTAATGCTTTTTGCGCCAAAAAACTTACGTGCATGCTTTGCATCACTTTACTATCTGTTTTACAATATATTTTTTGCCGACCGTATGCTGAACCATTCATTTCAATGGGTCCACAAAAAAAAGGGAAGTTACTCCGTGTGCATTCCATTTCCGTATGTCCGCATGTTCGTTCCGCAAAAAAAATAGAACTTGTCCTATTATTGTCTGCAGAACGGACAAGAATAGGACTGTTCTATCAGAGGCCAGCCGTTCCGTTCCGCAAATGCCGAATGCACATGGACGTCATGCGGACCACAAAATACATACGGTCATGTGGAGGAGCCCTAAGGAGGTTTTCTGGATCTTAGATATTGATGGGCTATCCTCAGGATAGATCATCAATATCAGATCAGTGGAAAGAAGGCTGTGTCTACTGTATAGCTTCAGCTGCCCAAAAGCTGATCAGTGGGGGTCCCGGGTATGGGACCCCAATGATCTGATATTGTCCTAGAAAGTCTTTAACCCTTTCATCCAAAGGTACTATTAGCAACTAAACAACTCTCAGACACTCAGGGATATTACAGAACTACTGTCATGCACCTCTAAATCTCTGTATAGAAACTTGGCAAAGTGAGTATAATTGCAGCCATTTAAGCCTTGTCCACTGTGGGCACCAATACATTCAGAGATCCCCTTTAAACATCATGGACGGCTACTTTCACACAGGAGGCACTGCAATCCAGCAGGCTGTTCTGGCATACAGTACTGTGGATCGGGCATAGCCCGAAAAGTGCTGTGTGCCTGCCAGACCCATTGACTATAATGGTAACCGGCAGGTATCTGGCCGTTCCCCCGCATAAATGGCGTGATTCGGCTGGTCAAAAATAGTTGTTTGAAGCAATTTTTGACCTTCCAGAACCATGCCATTTATGCAGGGAGCGGCCGGATACCTGCCGGTTTCCATTATAGTCAATGTGGTCCAGCAGGCACGTGACCCTATGTCAGATCAGAGTACTCCGCAGGCTGTTCCTGCAATATCGCATGTGTGAAACTAGCCTAAGGTATGAACCTGCTTTCAGCAGCTGATACTATTCTACAACGTTAGGGCACTTCATGGACTCTTTTCCTTTAGCCACATTTGCTTAAGGCCTCTTGCACACGACCGTATGTATTTTACAGTCCGCAAAAAAAAACGGATCCGCAAAAAGTACGGATGACGTCCGTGTGCATTCCATATTTTGCGGAGCGGAACAGCTGGCCCCTAATAGAACAGTCCTATCCTTGTCCGTAACGCGGACAATAATAGGACATGTTCTATTTTCTTGCGGAACTGACATGCCGACATACAGAAACGGAATGCACAGGGAGTAACTTGCGTTTTTTTTTTTTGCAGACCCAATATAATGAATGGTTCCGCATACGGTCCACAAAAAAAAAAATACGGAATGGACACTGAAAGAAAATACGTTTGTGTGCATGAGCCCTAAATGTAAGGTGGAGTGCCCCTTTAAGACTTGCATCAGGCAAGACAACAGTATAAAGCAGAACTGGCCACAAGGCTGGCATCATAATGAAGCCACTAGATTACACCATCGGAGATTGACCTATTTCCGACCAGAATCAGCTCCATACATTGTTACTGATCCGTCGCAAACACCCTATAAAGTTCTGACTAATTAACAAATCCCCATGTGACCCGACAGCAATTTATTTTGCAAACAAAAATCAGATTCTGTTTTAAAAATGTAGAAATTCTCTCAATAAAATCTTGCCAATTCATCGTATTTCACTTACTTTTGATATTTGGGAGCGTAACCGGCGATGAAGATGGAGGGGGTGAAAAGACCTGGCACCTTGGTTGTGTTCGCCCTTGGCACAGCGCAGAATTGGCAGTGATCTTTAGTTTGCCGTGCCCATGATGCTTCTGGGGACCCGGTAGAAGCCTCTCAGGGTATTAAGCTGCCCCTCCGGACTCTGCTGAGGTGTTACTGACCTGAGTTCAGACAGTACAAGCCCGGCTCTGGGAGGGTAGCAGGACCCCCTTGTGGTTTAGTAGGATTTAGCTGGTGTCTGTCCCCAGGCTGGCAGTTGTCACACAGGATAACGTGTAGTCAGGGTGAGTCAGCCGGAGGAATACAGCGTCTCCTAATGCAGATTAGTGGTGAGCAGGGAGGAGGATGAGGATGACTGGGGCAGGTCGCACACTGAGCTCTGCTACACGGAATGGACTGGTCTCCTCTGTAGGGTCCCAGATTCAAACCATCATTCACACTCCAGTATATTACATATAACAGGAACACATTACTGGGGTAATGCCTATGGATATCACCTCTTAAAGGGGCATTTCTATTTTATTTAATTTTTTACATATAAATAAAGTTTAGAGGGCTTTAAAAAAACGGAGCCCATGGGTTGTGTCTGGTATTGCAGCTCAGCTCAACTGAAGGGAATGGGGTTGATCTGCAATACTACACACAGCCTGTGGACAGGTGTGGCACTGTTTTTTTTTTTTTTATAATTCTGGACAATCCCTTAAATCACCAATGTGTTGAAAACATTTGAATGCACTTGTATTTCAGTTTCTTAGCATTTACGTAAGCAATCTTCTAGACTGAAGACTTGTGCTGACCTAATACTGCTCTGTTAGATATGATGTGCTATAGGCTAACTGGTATTTAGGCATTTGCTACTATGTGTGCAGTGTACAGAGGATGATCCTCCGTGAGGTCAATATGTCTGTCCTGCGCTGATAGTTCTCTACAACATATCCGTGCGCATATCAGTCTCTTCAGCTCTCAGAGACTTGTCTAGACAGATGCAACTGTAGCAAACTCTCAGCTGTGAGAAGTAGAAAGTCAAAGTGTTTTTTGTGTTCAGGATGAAAAGGGGGATTTTACCTAGACTGAAAGCAAGCAGAAATCTTAAAAATGGTATAGGGAGCTGGACAGCGACTGTGCTATATACATTGTGTATAATACCTGTACTGTGACATCACTGTGATTATTATCCCTGTACTATGACATCACTGTGTTTATTATCCCCGTACTGTGACATCACTGTTTATTATCGCTGTAATGTGACATCACTGTGTTTATTATCCCTGTACTGTGACATCACTGTGTTTATTATCCCCGTACTGTGACATCACTGTGTTTATTATCCCTGTACTGTGACATCACTGTGTTTATTATCCCTGTACTGTGACATCACTGTATTTATTATCCCTGTACTGTGACATCGCTGTGTTTATTATCCCCGTACTGTGACATCACTGTGTTTATTATCTCTGTACTGTGACATCACTGTGTTTATTATCCCTGTACTGTGACATCACTGTGTTTATTATCCCTGTACTGTGACATCACTGTGTTTATTATCCCTGTACTGTGACATCACTGTGTTTATTATCCCCGTACTGTGACATCACTGTGTTTATTATCCCAGTACTGTGACATCCCTGTGTTTATTATCCCTGTACTGTGACATCACTGTGTTTATTATCCCTGTACTGTGACATCACTGTGTTTATTATCCCAGTACTGTGACATCCCTGTGTTTATTATCCCTGTACTGTGACATCACTGTGTTTATTATCCCTGTACTGTGACATCACTGTGTTTATTATCCCCGTACTGTGACATCACTGTGTTTATTATCCCTGTACTGTGACATCACTGTGTTTATTATCTCTGCACTGTGACATCACTGTGTTTATTATCCCTGTACTGTGACATCACTGTGTTTATTATCCCCGTACTGTGACATCACTGTGTTTATTATCCCAGTACTGTGACATCCCTGTGTTTATTATCCCTGTACTGTGACATCCCTGTGTTTATTATCCCTGTACTGTGACATCACTGTGTTTATTATCCCTGTACTGTGACATCACTGTGTTTATTATCCCCGTACTGTGACATCACTGTGTTTATTATCCCTGTACTGTGACATCACTGTGTTTATTATCTCTGCACTGTGACATCCCTGTGTTTATTATCCCTGTACTGTGACATCACTGTGTTTATTATCCCTGTACTGTGACATCACTGTGTTTATTATCCCCGTACTGTGACATCACTGTGTTTATTATCCCTGTACTGTGACATCACTGTGTTTATTATCTCTGCACTGTGACATCACTGTGTTTATTATCCCTGTACTGTGACATCACTGTGTTTATTATCCCCGTACTGTGACATCACTGTGTTTATTATCCCAGTACTGTGACATCCCTGTGTTTATTATCCCTGTACTGTGACATCACTGTGTTTATTATCCCTGTACTGTGACATCACTGTGTTTATTATCCCCGTACTGTGACATCACTGTGTTTATTATCCCTGTACTGTGACATCACTGTGTTTATTATCTCTGCACTGTGACATCACTGTGTTTATTATCCCTGTACTGTGACATCACTGTGTTTATTATCCCTGTCCTGTGACATCACTGTGTTTATTATCCCTGTACTGTGACATCATTGTGGGGCCCAGATTTTTTCTAGGAATGTGAAGTTAAAGTCAATTTGTCAAGTCCCTGAAGTGCTTGCTGCTGTCTTGGGATCACCCAGAAAAGCTTTACTGGAATACATTGAAATAACTTCCCTCTTTAAAGGGGTTTTTGTGAATTAGACTTTGATGACTAAAGCCTCATTCACACGTCAGTGTTCTCCACGGACAACACACGTCCCCATTCATTTTAATGTGTGTATTCAGACATCAGTGTTTTAGCACGGTCCGTGGGTCCGTGCTTTTAGCACACATGCATGCTCTATTTTGTCCGTGTTCACCGATCCATCACACCCATTTTAGTCTATGGGTCCGTGAAAGCCATGGATGCAACACGAATGCCATCTGTGTTGCATCTGTGTTTCATGGATCATTAGGAAGAGATGCTTTCAAAATTATTTTTCAGCTGTGCAGGGTCAGTGAAACACGGATGACACACGGACAGCAAAAAACGGACACAGCAGAGTGGCCTGGCTCAGGCTGGGAACCCGAGGCTGAAGGGCCAGCGGTAGGGGTGACCGCCACTTCGGTGGAAGAGGGGGAGACAACCCCGTTGAGTTTGTTGGTAGCAGACATTGAGGACTTGCCGCCGGGTCCTGAATCGGTAGACCTCAATGTCTCTGGTGAAAATTTCGGAACCACACAACAACGGGACCCAACCTTATTCCGGGCCTGGGAGAATGTGGTAATAATTGATGGTGAACCACAAAAACCTGGGGCTGAGTCAATGTTTCCCCGTTTTGTTGTTTACCAGGAAATGCTGTATTGGGTAAACCAACTACGGGGTAAGCATATTGAACAGCTGGTGGTGCCCAAGGCGTATCACAAGCTCGTATTGGAGCTTGCCCACCAACATGTTTTTGGGGGTCACTTGGGATGGCAGAAAACGCAGGACCGTATACTACAGCGGTTTTACTGGCCCAGTGTGTTCAGAAAGGTAGAAGAGTTTTGCAAGTCTTTTTTTTTTTTGTAAATTCTTTATTTAGGTTTTCATTTTCATTTTCATTTCCATTTCCAAGTACCATGTATCAGTGCAGACATGCAACAGAGAATGACCGATATCACAGAATAAAATGAAATTGTATCAAATGACAACTTGTAAGCGAAGAGGCCAAGTACCCAATGGGATACTACAACATCAAATGTGGAACAATATGAGCAAGCTAGGTCACAGACAGACAAATGATGCAAATGAGAAAAAAGAAAAGAAAAAGAACAAAGGGGGGGAAAAAGATGAAGTAATTAAAGAAAAGGAAAAAAGAAAAAAGGAAGGGGGGGGGGAGGGAAAGGGGGAGCGGAAAGGCAACAACAGACCTCACTCTCACGGCTGTGCTAGAAGCGACCTGCAGTCCGCTGAATCATAGAACTCCATCCAATGGCTCCAAGTTTTAGTAAACCTCTTCTCAGTACGCCTTAATGTAGAGGTGAGATCTTCCATTCTCATGGTCTCCTGGATTTTGTTGATCCACATGGACACAGAGGGAACAGTTGGTTGCCTCCAGAGAGACGGAATACAAGCTCTTGCAGCGTTCACCAGATGTCTAACCACAGACCTTTTGTAGGAGGAGAGAGGAATCTCGCACTGATGGAGCAGGAAGAACCCCGGTGTTTTAGGGAGGGTATATGTGGTGAATTTAGATGTAATCGACCAGACCGAGTCCCAAAAACCGGAGAGACTAGGACAGCTCCAGAATGTGTGTAGGATAGTGCCTCTCTCCGAGCCACAACGCCAGCATAAAGGCGAGGTATGCGGGAAAATGGAGTGGAGTCTAGTAGGGACCCTATACCAACGGGACATCAGTTTGAAACCAGCCTCCTGAACATTGCTGGCAATAGAAGTTTTATGAACGCATGTGTACAGCCTGAGTCTCTGTTCCGATGTAAGTGTGGAATCTATATCCGCTTCCCATTGGGAGACAAAGTTAGGAGGGGGTTGATTGGCCGGATTGAGTAGTAGGTAGTACATTCGAGAGAGGGTGCGGCGAGACACACCTGATTGGTCACACAGAAACTCAAAGTCAGTTTTTTCACGGACATAGGACTCTGCCGGAAGGAGGGTAGCCATGAAGTGTTTAAGTTGACGAGACTGCCAGGGGTTAATGGCAGGGATACCCGACATCTCCGAGACTTGTTGGGGGGAAAGCCACGAATTCAAGGCGATCAAATGATGGGCCCTGAATTTGTTGCAGTTTACCAAAGTTCGAAAGGGACCATGTTCCAACCCCGGGGGGAATTGTGGATTACCCAAAAGAGGGAACATAGGAGAGGGGGAAGGAGAGATGTTGGGGTGGTTCTGAATGGAGGAGAAGACCTTCAGTGAGGGACCTATGGTTGGGTGTAAACGAGCATCAAGCGGAACATAGGTGCCTAACCATGGGGTAGCAGGCAAAGGAGTGGAAAGAAATGATTGTTCGACCGAGATCCATTGTTTATAGGCTTTGTGTCTACACCAGTCCACAATTCTGAGGAGGTGAGATGCTCTGTGGTATGAAATAAAGTCAGGGAGCCCTAGTCCACCTTCCAGTTTAGGCCGGAAAAGTATCGACCTAGCAATCCTGGACGGCTTGCCAGCCCAGATAAATTGAGACAATATCTTCAAGAGATTGTGAAAAAAGAGTCTAGGAATATGGACCGGGAGGGCTTGAAAGAAGTAGAGGATTTTTGGTAAAATGTTCATTTTAAAGATAGAAATCCTACCAAACCAAGAAAACGTGCCTTTATGCCACCTATCTAGGTCAGACTTTATGGCCTGGAGAAGAGGCGGGTAGTTAACCTGGTAAAGGTCAGAGAGTGAGGGGGTCAAGAATATTCCAAGGTACTTTAGAGACGAGCGAGCCCATCTAAAGGGGAAGCTCTCGGCAATCGACATGACCGTGGCAGACGTGAGATTAATGTTTAAGGCTTCTGATTTCTGATAATTAATCTTAAAGTTCGAAAGGTGGGCGTATATTTTGAGCTCCCTCATCAGGTTTGGGATGGTTACCCTCGGTTTGGATAGGAAAAATAGAAGATCATCAGCGTAGGCTGCGACTTTATGTGAGGTCCCAAGTATCTGTAAACCAGCAATATCGGGGTTCCCCCTAATGTGACATAGGAGCGGTTCTAGGCAGAGAACAAATATTAGAGGGGAAAGGGGGCAACCCTGTCTCGTTCCATTGTGGATGGATAGGGGCGAGGAAAATTGGCCATTCACTTTGACAACTGCCGTGGGGTTGGAGTAAAGATTAATAATTCTGGACATCATCTTCTCACCTAGTCCAATATGACGAAGGGTTGCAAACATGAATTTCCAATTAACCCTGTCAAAAGCCTTTTCGGCATCAGTTGACAGGAGTAATGACGGGGTCTTAGAAGTAACAGCCTGGTAAATCATGTTTATAGCTCTCGTCGTATTGTCCCGGGCCTCCCTCAAGGGTAAAAACCCAGTTTGGTCTAGGTGGATTAATTTTTGGAGATGAGGCAGGAGGCGTGAAGCAAGTATTTTCGAGAACAGTTTGAGGTCCACATTAATGAGAGAGATGGGACGGTAGCTGTGGCATTGTGTCGGATCCTTCCCTTCCTTGGGGACGACTGTAATGTGTGCTCTAAGGGTATCATTAGGGAGAGAACGGGTCGCATCAAATGAGTTAAAGGCAGCTAAAAAATGAGTGGATAAAACGTCCCCAAATTGTTTATAGTAGGGTAGCGTGAGTCCATCTGGACCAGGAGCCTTCCCCGCTTGGGAATCTTTAATAGCAGCCTGTAACTCAGTCAATGATATGGGGGACTCTAGTGTCGAAATGGCCTCCGGGGGGAGAGAAGCAAGGCCCGCGGACTCTAGGTAAGTCCTCAACGAGGGCATTGATTCCTGGACGGTAGGCTGATGAGAGTCCTCCAAGTTATACAATGTGTGATAGTAAGATCTAAAAGCTTCAGTTATTTCCCTCGGAAGGGAGACCTTAGAGCCAGATGAAGTAGACACATGTGGAACGTAAGAGCAAAGCCTTGTTTTCCGAAGAGCCCGGGCCAGGGTTCTACCCGGTTTATTCCCATGTTCGTAATAGTGTCTACGGCATTTGACCAAGGTCGCTTTTGCTCTTGAGAGGCAAAGAGAGCGAACCTGGTCTCGGAGTTGTGTGAGCTCGGCACCCAACTGCAAGTCCAGGGTCTGCTTGTGTTGCTGCTCTAATACGTGGATGCGTGAAAGGAGGGAAGTTATTTTTGCTGCTCTTTCCTTTTTTAACTGAGAACCTAGTTTTATAAAGGAACCTCGAATAAAGCATTTGTGGGCCTCCCAAATATTAAGGGGATCACTCTCTGGAACCACGTTAGTCTCGAAATACTCAGCCAGGTCCTTCCTTATTTCAGAAGAGACCTGTAAGTCTTGTAGAAGCGAGTCATTTAATTGCCAATGCCAGGCTCTGGCTTGGTGGGATGAAAAAGTGAGCGATATGGAGATCAGGGCGTGATCCGAAAAGGTTATTGGGTCGATCTCCGCCCTAGTGAGGAGGTCCAGCCTAGCGTGGTTCAGAAGGAAATAATCCAACCTGGAGTAGGAATTGTGAGGGTGAGAAAAAAAGGTATAGTCTCGAGATGTCGGGTACAAAATGCGCCATGGGTCTGTAAGTTGCTGTGAGAAAAGGAGCTCTTTAAGCTTGGAAGTGGTGGAGTGGGGGTAAGAAACTTGACCCTTGGAGGAGTCCAGGCGAGGATCCAAAACGATGTTAAGGTCACCTCCGAGAATCAAGAGGCCCTCAGTGAAATCCTCCAAGGCTCTAAAGGTCTTGGACAGGAAACTAACCTGGCCTGTGTTAGGGGCATAAACGGACGCCAATGTAACTAAAGTCCCAGCCAACCTTCCCTTTACAAACAGGTACCTACCAGCTCCATCAGTGCGAGAATCAATCAGGTCCCAGGAGATTGCGTTGGAGACAAGGATTGAGACTCCTTTCGTCTTAGAGTCAGGGTCCGAACTGTGGTAAACATGAGGGAAGCGTCTATCGCAGAGTCGTGGAGTAGAAGAGGAGCGGAAATGAGTTTCCTGTATAAACGCCACGTGAGCTCTTTTTCTCCAAAGGAGACGCAGGAGAGAAGATCTCTTTTCTGGCAGGTTCAAACCCTGTACATTAAGGGAGACTAAAAGAATATCAGACATGACGAATAACAAGTCCTACAGAGCACAATGAACACAATACCTTCGTGAGAGAGAAGTGAGCTGTCAAGGGAAAGGGAGGGAAAAGGGAATAGGGAAGGAAAGATAAAAGGAAAGAGAAGAGAAAGAAGAATGGACGGGTTCTAACTATAAGCAGTAGCACCTGCTATAACAATAGTAACTGTGAGAGGCCTATCCAAACAGTACTAAGGAAAGGACCCACAGTGCCCTAGTTGGGGAAGTAGAACGGATGGCGCTTGGGGAAAAGATGAAACCTAATCATAAGGAGAACACCTAGTGACCTAAACATGAGGCGGAACACGTTGCACCTGGGAGACCCCTTCCTAAAATGTAGAGTGGCATGGACAGGGAAAAGGGGAGAGGACAGATGCATAATATTACTCCTACAAGACAGGTAAGAGGAAGGGAGCACAGGGAGATGACATAGAGGCAAAACAAAAATCCAAGTCGCAAGACTGTAAACAACATCTGGACCCGAAGGGACACGGAATGGAAGTCATCATAGTCCCAGACAAGAATCCAGGTGGGAAAGATTGGTGGAACGGCTCAGGAACAGAAACATGAATAACTGTCTAGTGAAGACCCGCTCAACAAGACAGGCAGAAGGTCTCCGTAGTAGGGATCAAGATGAAGGATCAGCGGGGAGACGGTGGTAGGCGCCGTGGAGGCTGGTAGCGGGGCCTGGAAAGGTGACCGCGGAGGGAGCCGGAACGGCCAGGAGATATGCGCCTCGAGAAAGGAGATGCTGATCGTCTTGGAAAATCCGGACCTTGAGGCAAATCCTGTAGAAAGGAGGGTAGTGTCCAATCTGGAACCGGGAACGGACGGATGTCAAGGAATCTGAATAAATCCTGAAGGTCAGCCGGAGAGCGGACTTGCATAGATTGACCGTCGGGATATCTGACAATGATGTGAAACGGGTGACCCCAACGATATGATGCTCCTGCTTCTTTGATTGCTTCTAGCAGAGGCCTCACTATTCTCCGCATAGATAGGGTTAGGCGAGAAACGTCAGGCAATACAGTAATCGGAATGTCTTTATAGAAAAGGTCCTTCTTCTCCCAGGCTTTGCGCAGGATACGCTCCTTTACAACATAAAAGTGTACCCGGCAGATAACATCACGTGGCCTATCCACGTCCCGATTTCTGGGTCCGGCAGTTCTGTGAACTCTGTCAAGTTCGATTTGCGTTTGAGGAGGATCGTCCAGGATTGAATTGAAAATGTCGACCACGACAGAGTGTAGCTGATCGTTGGGGACCGATTCCGGGATATTACGGATCTTAAGGTTGTTTCGACGGCCCCTATTCTCCACGTCGTCAAGGTGTAACGAAAAGTCCTGCAGTTGAGAGGTATGTGCAGACATGACCGCAGAGTGAGAATGAACCACAGCGGCTGTAGCTGCATGATCGCGTTCTAGCGAGGACAGACGGTCGTCCAGTTGTTGAACCTCCGTGCGGACTGCCTGCAGGGCCTGGGCTTGCTTGGCCTCAATGCGAGACACTTGTACCTCCAGATCGGATTTCGTGGGTAACGCCCGCACCATCTCCCATAGTTCTGCCAGCGTGCGGTCAATGGAGGAAGGGGGAGGGGGGAGCCCCTGAGACTCTTCTGGATGCTGTGTCAGCGAGGAAGAGAAGATAGCCGGTATATCTTGACTGGGAGACTGAGTAGCAGGGGCAGGTAACACGTGGCCCTGAGTGAGGATAGGATTCCTCAGAGATGGCGGCAAACCCCCAGTGGGATCCCTGGAGGGGCTAGCGATAGGAGTGCTGGCACGTGCACTGTACTGCTCCTGGGCTTGTGTAGACCCAGTTATCGCATTGTCCGTCTGGTGAGGGGAAGGGGCCCGGGCATGCAGGCTCCCGTCGGAAGTAGGCCCTGACCAAGCCTGAGTGGCGGTACCTGGAGGATCCGGCTGATGTGGAGCTGCGTGGCGCAGAGAAGGATCCGGTCGGGTGTCACGCTGGGAGGCCGGAGCTGAGTGAGTATGGATCTGTTCACTCATGCGGCGTTCTCGTGGGGGAGGGAGCTCCGATGTTCGTGCTGGCGAAAACGGCTGTGCCGCTGGCCGCAGCGAGGGAGAAGCGGCCGCCATTACAGGAGACTCCCAGCCTCCTTGCTGGGCAGATCTGAGGAAACGGCCGATGGATTGTTCAGGGGGGACCGCAGGCTGACTCCTCGATCTTCTCCCCTTAGTCATGGCCGGAAAGACAGCTAGGAAGGTGTTCCGTGGTAGTTCTCCTGAGGCAAGTCACGGAGCTCTCCCTACACGCGTCCTCACGCCGCCATGCCGAAGCCACGCCCCCAGAGTTTTGCAAGTCTTGCCCAACCTACCAGATAAATAGCCCCCAGCCACATTTTCGGAGCCCCCTGGTGCCTCTCCCGATCATCAAGGTCACGTTCGAGCGAATCGTTATGGATAACATAGGCCCAGTACCGAAGTCCGCTAGAGGGCACCAACACATCTTGGTCGTCCTTGACTACGCCATTCGGTACCCAGAGGCGGTGCCGCTGCGACTACCTAAAGAGGTTCTGACTGACCAAGGGACCCCTTTTATGTCCAAAGTCATGAGAGAACTTTGTAAGTTGCTCCACATAAAACAACTACGGACGTCCATGTATCATCCGCAACCGGATGGCCTAGTAGAGAGATTTAATCAAACATTAAAAAACATGTTAAAAAGAGTGGTGTCTAAGGATGGGAGGGACTAGGACCTTCTTCTGCCCTATCTCATGTTCGCAGTGCGAGAGGTGCCCCAGGCCTCTACTGGGTTCTCGCCCTTCGAACTGCTATATGGCAGACATCCACGTGGTCTGTTGGACATAGCCAAAGAAGCGTGGGAACAGCAACCCACTCCACACAAAAGTGTTATTGAGTACATCACCCAGATGCAAAGACGGATGTAGACAGTGTAGACAGTGTTGCCTCTGGTCAGGGAGCATATGGAGGCAGCACAGCGAGCCCAGAGTAGGGTCTATAATCGGCAGGCTTGGGTCTGGAACTTTAACCCGGGTGATCGGGTTTTGGTTCTGGTACCAACCGAAGACAGTAAGTTCCTAGCTAGGTGGCAGGGGCCCTACGAGGTACTCGAGAAAGTGGGAGAGGTAAATTACAAGGTACACTAGCCGGGGCAGCGAAAGCCGGAGCAGGTGTACCATGTGAATTTACTAAAACCATGGAAAGATAGGGAGTCCTCTACTGAAGACAGCCCGCGGCCAGGTTTTGTAGGAGAAAAGGTTCAGGCTCCTCGGTCTGATGCAAGAGAAGCAGTTGCCACAGTAAAAATTGCTGACAGCCTCTCCTCTAAACAGGCTAAGGAAGCCACGGAACAAGTTTGTTTTCTCGTACCTCCCTGGACGCACTTCCATAATCCAGCATTAAGTCACTGAGATACAGGCAAAAGTCTGGTTAAAACCATACCAGGTACCCCAGGCTCGGCAACAAGCCATCGCGGAGGAAGTGCAACTAAAGCTGCAACTAGACGTCATTGAGGAGTCCAAAAGTGAATGGGCCAGTCTGATAGTCTTAATACCCAAGCCAGACGGGACGTTGCGGTTCTGTAACGATTTTCGCTAACTAAACAAAAACTCCAAGTTCGATGCGTATCCCATGCCCCAGGTAGATGAGCTTATCGAGAGGTTAGGACAATCCCAATATTTTTCTGTCTTGGACCTCACAAAGGGCTACTGGCAGGTGCCCTTAACGGATGCTGCCAAAGAGAAAACTGCCTTTGTCACCCCTAAGGGGCTCTATCAGTATAAAGTGTTACCCTTTGGTCTGCATGGTGCCCCAGCCACATTCCAACGACTCATGGACATTGTACTTCATCCACATCGTCAGTACGCATCGGCTTACCTGGATGATATCATCTACCCAAAATGCAGGCTTTAGTGGACTCCCTTAGGAAGGCTGGACTGACCTCTAACTCAAAGAAATTCGCAATAGGGTTAGATGAGACTAAGAACCTAGGGTACATCATTGGATGTGGAGTTATCAAACCCCAAGTGAATAACATAGAGGCGATTCGGAATTGGCCCCGACCTGTCACCACTAGGCAAGTAAAGTCGTAATGGTGGGCTATTATATGAGGTTCGTTACCCATTTTGCCACTTTAGCGGCTCTGTTGACAGGGCTCTTGAAGGGACGGAAGTCTGTGTCGGTCCGCTTGGAATGACTAGCCTGAAGAGGCTTTTTCCGCGTTAAAGTCGGTCCTGTGCGGGTCACCGGTTTTGGTGACGCCTGACTTCAAGAGGGAGTTTGCGGTACAGACCGATGCCTCTGAAGTAGGCCTCGGAGCTGTACTCTCTCAGGAAATCAATGGGGAGGAAGATCCCTTTGTTTTCCTGAGTCGCAAAGCCGAGACTAGGTACAGTATAGTGGAGCCGAGCCGAGACCAGCCGAGACTAGGTACGGTATAGTGGAGAGAGAGTGCCTGGCCATCAAACCGCTATTATCTGTTGGGGAGAAAGTTCCTTCTGGTGACCAACCACTCCCCTCTCAAGTGGATGAGCCAGGCCAAAGAGAAGAATGCTCTGGTCACCAGATGGTTCTTGTCATTACAGAACTTCAGGTTCTCAGTGGAACACAGGGCAGGCCACTTACAGGGAAATGTTGATGCCCTGTCCCGGGTACACTGTCTGGTAAGTGTTAACCCCCTCATGGTTGAACAAAGGGGGGAGGTATGTAGGAAGGCGCAAGGGTCCGTCGTTGACGGAAGGTATGTGTCACCGAGGTTCCTGGTTGACACTTTTAGTATGGCTGTATAGCTGATTCGGGACGGCTCTTACTGGGAGTACTTAAAGTGATGGGTGGGTGACTACTCCCCATGTTCCAGGCCAGGTCTTGACTGGCCTATAAAAAACCCAGCCAGCAGTGTCAGCTGTGACAAAGAAGCTCTGGCAATCGCTGGTGTGGGAACTGAGCCCTGTGCTGGGCTGAAAAGCTGATTGTGTGTTGGGAGAGCAGGCCACCTAAAGCCTGCATTTTGACTGCTGGAGGCAGAACCGCCAACAAGGTGACGTTTTTTTTGTTATGCACGAACTTTCTAATTGGTGTGAACAAACAATACACCTATAAAGATAGGGCTATAGAAAGGTACGTGGAACATGTGCCACACTACTCCAATATAAACACGTACCACTAAATAATAGAAAATGTAATACTCTTTATTTGTACCATAAATAACAATTCATGATAACATTGATGCGGTTAAAAAGGGATCCTACGCAGCAGCAACTAACATCCAAACAACGGTACATACAAGTAAAATATTATAGCAAATCCACCAATTGAACCAAGAATATGTCATTAAAACTAGGGTCCATTTGAACAATGTCAGAACAGTACAAGAACTGCATAACAAGCAAAGTGCCACAGTATGGCACTATAAGGGTTAATAGGATGATGCAGGCCAGGGATACAGTTGGTGGCAAGGTAGATTGCATAGATATGCAGGACACCAGTGAACTCCTACACAGCCTATGCACTAAGTGAAAGGGCTGCCAAAAATTACAAGGAACCGGCACTCCAATACACCCTTTATTACACATAAAGGAGGGCATCATACACACCCTTGAAAAATTATGATTGATGGCCTGCTGGTGACCCTCAAAAACATTAGGAGTAAGGGCCTGCTGGTGACCATCTAAAAAATTAGGGGCGAGGTCCTGCTGCTGATCTGACCATCTAAAACATTAGGGGTGAGGGTCTGCTGCTGCTGAGCTGACCATCTAAAACATTAGGTGTGAGGGTCTGCTGCTGAGCTGACCATCTAAAACATTAGGTGTGAGGGCCTGCTGCCGAGCTGACCATCTAAGAACTTTTGTGGGCGAGGGCCTGCTGCCGAGCTGACCATCTAAAAAATGTTGTGGGCGAGGACCTTCTGTCAAGCTGACCATTAAAACATTTTGTGGGCAAGGGCCTGCTGCCAAGCTGACCATCTAAAAAATGTTGTGGTCGAGGGCCTGCTGCCAAAGCTGACCATCTAAAAAAATTTTGGGGGACGAGTGCCTGCTGCCGAGCTAACCATCTAAAACATTATGGGCGAGGGCCTGCTGCCAAGCTGACCATCTCAAAAATGTTGTGGCCGAGGGCCTGCTGCCGAGCTGACCATCGAAAAAAAATTGCGGCCAAGGGCCTGCTGCCGAGCTGACCATCTTTAAAATTTTGTGGGGGCGAGGGCCTGCTGCCGAGCTGACCCATCTAAAAATTTAGGGGTGAGGGACTGCTGCTGAGCTGACCATCTCAAAAATGTTGTGGGCGAGGGCCTGCTGCCGAGTTGACCATCTTTAAAATTTTGTGGGCGAGGGCCTGCTGCCGAGCTGACCATCTAAAAATTTAGGGATGAGGGCCTGCTGCCGAGCTGACCATGTAAAAAATTTTGTGGGCGAGGGACTGCTGCCGAGCTGACCATCTTAAAAATGTTGTGGGCAAGGGCCTGCTGCCGAGCTGACCATCTCAAAAATGTTGTGGCCGAGGGCCTGCTGCCGAGCTGACCATCTAAAAAATTTTGCGGCCGAGGGCCTGCTGCCGAGCTGACCATCTTTAAAATTTTGTGGGGGCGAGGGCCTGCTGCCGAGCTGACCCATCTAAAAATTTAGGGGTGAGGGGCTGCTGCTGAGCTGACCATCTCAAAAATGTTGTGGGCGAGGGCCTGCTGCCGAGTTGACCATCTTTAAAATTTTGTGGGCGAGGGCCTGCTGCCGAGCTGACCATCTAAAAATTTAGGGATGAGGGCCTGCTGCCGAGCTGACCATGTAAAAAATTTTGTGGACGAGGGCCTGCTGCCGAGCTGACCATCTTTAAAATTTTGTGGGCAAGGGCCTGCTGCCGAGCTGACCATCTAAAAATTTAGGGCGGGGGGAGGGCACACTGCCCACCAATGATTTTTAATACTGGGAAGGGCGGGGGGAGGGCGCACTGCCCACCAATGATTTTTTAAAACTAGGAAGGGCGGGGGGGAGGGCGCACTGCCCACCAATGATGCAGCGTCCGGGCGTCCCCATCACCATGGGAATGCTTCGGATTTAAAATATACCATCGGATCAGAGTTTTCTCCAATCCAATGGTATATTTTAACTTCAAGCGCGTTACCTACAGAGGACCAGGAAGTGGTGAGTACAAAGCCTTGCACCGCTTCCTAGTCCTTTTGCCCTGAAAGGGAACGGCGTTCCTGCTATGAAAAAAAGTGCAGGAATGCCGTTCCCGCAGGACTCGAGCCCTGCCTTGCGCATATTAAATCGTATATATGCTTGCAAGTATGTCACACGTACAATAGCGCAGGTATTGTAAGTGTATGAACAAATAAAGTACACAGAATGTCACTGATATTTTTAGGATGCGCACATGTTAACCAGGAGATGTAGCGCAAGTAATGTTGCTGTCACCACCGCCTAATAAAAAATTACACTGAATGAATGTCACTGATATTTAGGATGCGCACACGTTAAACAGGAGGTATAGCGCAAGTAATGTCGCTGTCACCAGCGGCTAATAAAAAAATTACACTGAATTAATGTCACTGATATTTCTGATATGCAAATGTTATACAGGAGATGTAGCGCAGGTAATGTCACTGCCGGCAGCAGACACCGTCTACGGAAAAAGTACACTGGATGTCACAGATATTTTTAGGCTGCGCACACGTTACGCAGGAGATGTAGCGCAGATAATGTCGCTGTCTGCAGTGGCCAAACAATTGCAAGCTATTTAGTGCAGGTTGCGCTAAAAATATATACTGTATTGCTGCCAGATACAACTATAGTCCTTAAAAAGACTTTTGGGTCTCTAACAAGTTTTAGCAATTTAGCGCAGGTTGTGCTAAAAATATATATTGCTGCCACACACAACAATAGTCCTTAAAAGGACTTTTGGGTCTATAACAAGTATAAAAGCTAAATATTCCTATTTCACTCCCTACACTATCTCCCCCTTCTGCTCTCCAGCTCTCCCTGACTAAGACTGAGCAGAACACGTGTCATCGGGTGCTATATAGCACCCGATGACTCGTTCCGGCCCGCCAATCACTGTAATGCCAGTAGCCAACATGGCAGTACTTACCTGCACGTTTATTGGCTGCATAGCAGCCAACAAACGTGCGGGGAGGAGACTCGAGCATCTCGCTTGAGCACACGCGGTATTCGTCCGAACACAACGATGTGCCAAGTATCGCGATGCTCGAGTAAAATTAGTGTTCGGCCGAGCATGCTCGCCCAACACTAGTCAGAAGCACTATTCCTGTAGTCTTGTATCTAATAGGACTTGTAACAGATTCACTTTACGCTTGCATGGACAGTCTATTAATTTACATAATTCACAACTATGTCTTTCCATCAGCTTGAGCTGACATAGGCCAGTGATCGGGCAGAGTTCAGAAGATTGCTCATTCCCAATCATTGCCCAGTGTGGGCAGAGCAGAGATCAACCAAAAACGATTGTTTGTCAGCTGATTGGATCTGAAAAATAGAGGAACGGCAGCCCTCGTGTTGCAAAAAAGATAAAGTGAAGTCTTTATTCCATGAATAGCAATCCAGTAGATACAACATTTCGGCTAGACATTAATGTCTAGCCGAAACGTTGCATCTACTGGATTGCTATTTATGGAATAAAGACTTCACTTGACTTTTCCCCTTTTTTTTGCAACACGAGCGCTGCCGTTCCTCTATTTTTTGGTCTAGATTTGGAGTCATTTTGGACCGGACTCCTATAACGGTGTGCACTGAACCTCTGTATTTTTGGAATAGGGGTGCTGTATTTCTTTTACATATTGGCTGATTGGATCTGCTATGCAAGCATGAAAACACTTGCTTGTTGGGAGCACATCTCCCTCGTCAGAGGAATCATTTGACCTCAGGGGTGGACTGGGAACTTAAAGTGGCCCTGGAAAAAAAAAGTGTAGGTGGGTCCAAATTGACAGAAGGTGGGGCAACACAAGTAGATGAGGCCAATACATGTGCAGTACAGTATACCATCAAACAAAAAGAGGTGGTAGGACAGCACCACTTACTTGAATGCATTCAAGAGGCTTTGCGGTGGTGCTCGTGACGTCAGGTCCCGGCCTCACAGACCCCACAAATACCAGCAAAAATGAAGAAGGTCACGGCACTCGAAAGGCTATTCAGTGTTTTTAATACACCACAAAATCAGCAGCAACGTTTCGACAACAGTCTTTTTCAAGCTTGAAAAAGACTGTTGTCGAAACGTTGCTGCTGATTTTGTGGTGTATTAAAAACACTGAATAGCCTTTCGAGTGCCGTGACCTTCTTCATTTTTGCTGGTACAGTATACCATCCCACAGAACCAAAAAACACAAAATACCTCCCCAGAGGTCCCTCTGTGGTGGCCATCAATAACCACCATGTTCTGTTCTCCTCCAATTGTCTCTAATATGGATATTGAGCATGGGGCTTAGGAGGTGAGATGTGAGCGACAACACCAAGCCAGCTCTACCTTCAGCATACTGCCTGGCAGTGGCGTAGCTAGAAATGACTGGGCCCCACAGCAAACTTTTGAATAGAGCCCCCCTCCCCCAGTAATTTTTTCGCAACCCCTTCCTTTCATGCCGCCCCCATTCCTGTGGCTAGTAAAGATCGCTCTCTCAGACCAGGCCCGGCAGCTGTTCCATCCGTTTCCTGCACTGTCTATACTGTCACTGTATATCATTTTATTGTATAATACTTTTGAGGGGGCCCTGACAAAATATTTTAGTCCTCCTCCTCCTGGATGGGCCCTTTTTGGGTCAAGGCCCCAAAGCAGTCACTTCCCCTGCTTCCCCTATAGCTACGCCACTGCTTCCTGGACTTCCTCTAATAAAGACCTCTATAGTTCCCCCAGTTGTATATACCTGACCAGCAGCAGTGAGGTGGGCTAGTGTGGCCTTATGGGGCATTGGTCCACCGGAAAACTTCCCTGTAGGGTCTATGGCCAGCCCACCCCTGTTTGATCTTGTCTGCACAATCAGATAGTTTGCTTAGGGCTCATGCACACGACCGTATGTATTTTGCGGTCCGCACAAAATACAGATGATATTTGTGTGCATTCCGTATTTTGTGGAACGGAACAGCCGGCCCCTAATAGAACAGTCCTATCCTTGTCCGTAATGCGGACAATAATAGGACATGTTCTATTTTTTTGAGGAACGGAAATAAGGACATAGAGAAACAGAATGCACATGGAGTAAATTCAGGTTTTTTTGCAGACCTATTGAAATGAATGGTCCCGCATACATCCTGCAAAAAAAAAAAACTGAACAGACACGGAAAGAAAATATGTTTGTGTGCCTGAACCCTTATGTAATATCTCTGTTTTTATTCTCAAGTTAACTTTTCTTAATAGGGTTGTCCAGGTTCAGAGCTGGGTTCATAGCTATGAACCCGGACATACCCATATTTTCACCCAGGCAGCCCCCCTGATGTTAGCAATGCATCGGAGTACAGTATCTTATGCTCTGATGCGCTCCCTTCCCCTGCGCTAGATCGCGCAGGGCAAGGGCTCTTTTGTTTACAATAACACACTGCCGGGCAGAAGCTTCCACCCGGCAGTGTGTTCGGTGACGTCACCGGCTCTGATGGGCGTGCTTTACCACTGCCCTAGTTGTTTTACTGCCCATCAGTGCTGGTGACGTCACCGGGCTTCTTGTCAGCCCCATGGAGAGCCTTGTTCGTCCCTGGAACTCCTGAAAATGCCTTTGCCCAGCACAATTTAGCGCAGAGCAAAGGTGAGCATCGGAGCATGAACTGCTCTGATGCTCAAGTCAGGGGGGCTGCCGGGGTGAAAATGGAAGTATGTCAAGGTTCAGCTCTGAACCCGGACAACCCCTTTAACCAGAGCAGACTATTAGGCCTCTTTCACACAACAGGTTTTTTGCGTTCCATATACGGTCTGTACACAGAACCATTCATTTTGATGGTTCCGCATGCATTTCATTTCCGTTTTTTCCGTTCCGTTGAAATATAGAACATGTCCTATTATTGCCCGCAAATCACGTTCCGTGGCTCCATTCAAGCCAATGGGTCCGCAAAAAAAATGGAACACATACGGAAATGCATCCGTATGTCTTCCATATCCGTTCCATCTATTGAAAATTTTATGCCCAGCCCATATTTTTCTATGTAATTACTGTTTACTGTATATGCCATAGGGAAAAACGGCACAGAAACGGAAACAAAAGACGGAACAATGGATCCATGAAAAACGGACCGCAAAACACTGAAAAAGCCATACGATTGTGTGAAAAAGGCCTTAGGCCTCTTTCAGACGGGAGTTGCGGGAAAAGGTGCGGGTGCGTTGCGGGAACATGCACGATTTTTCAGCGCAAGTGCAAAACATTGTAATGCGTTTTGCACGCGCGTGAGAAAGTTCACAGAAGTTCGGGTCTGGGATCGGTGTTCTGTAGATTGTATTATTTTCCCTTATAACATGGTTATAAGGGAAAATAATAGCATTCTGAATACAGAATGCATAGTACAATAGCGCTGAGGGGGTTAAAAAATAAAATAAAAAATTAACTCACCTTAATCCACTTGATCGCGCAGCCCGGCTTCTCTTCTGTCTTCTTTTTTGCTATGTGCAGGAAAAGGACCTGTGGTGACATCACTGCGCTCATCACATGGGCTATCAAATGATCCATCACCATGGTAAAAGACCATGTGACGGACCATGTGATGACCGGAGTGACGTCACCACAGGTTCTTTTCCTGCACATAGCAAAAAAGAAGACAGAAGAGAAGCCGGGCTGCACGATCAAGTGGATTAAGGTGAGTTGAATATTTTTATTTTTTTAACCCCTCCAGCGCTATTGTACTATGCATTCTGTATTCAGAATGCTATTATTTTCCCTTATAACCATGTTATAAGGGAAAATAATAATGATCGGGTCTCCATCCCGATCGTCTCCTAGCAACCGTGCGTGAAAATCGCACAGCATCCGCACTTGCTTGCGGATGCTTGCGATTTTCACGCAACCCCATTCATTTTGTTACGTGAAAAACGCACAAAGAGGAGCATGCTGCGATTTTCACGCAAGGCACAAGTGATGCGTAAAAATCACCGCTCGTGTGCACAGCCCCATAGAAATGAATGGGTCGGGATTCAGTGCGGGTGCAATGCGTTCAACTCACGCATCGCATCCGCGTGGAATTCTCGCCCGTGTGAAAGGGGCCTTAGGGTGGCTGCACACAGGGCATTGTTCTGAAAATCTGCACAAAATCCTCACCAAAACCACACATAAATCAGCATTACTTATCCTATTTTGAGTGCAATTTTTGTGCGTTTTTTTTATGTGGATTTTTTGCAGATTTTATGCAAATCTCATCCTTCTATTAAAAAGGGTACAATCCGCACAAGAAAAACGCAACAACAATTGACATGCTGCAGATTTTGAAATTCGCACAGCAGGTGTATTTTGCACACAGCACACAGTACGCAGCACACAGCACACAGTACACGGGATTTGTCTCATGCACTTTGCTGGTGCTGTATTACACACATGGAAAAACCAGACATAATCTGCACCGTATGCATGTATCCTAAAGCTGGCCATACATCTGAGATGCAGATCTAGTGAATGCGGAGAGGGGACAAAGCCGCTGCCAGACACACACATCTCTCCTGAGAACAAAAGGATCGGGCAGTTCAAATCCAACATGCCTGGACCTTATTCCCCTGGCAGGGGGGACATTCTTAATGGGTTCCTCAATAGAAAAAAAAGGATGAAATGTATTATTATTATTATTTTTATTATTTGCGATTATTTCATTATCGGGATTGTTATTTATTAGCATTATTAACTCATCCCCAGTATAGTGTGATAAATGCAGCTATGTAGTAGTAAATAAGCATTATTTTGTATATTAATATTTTATATTATTATTATTACTTTAATTCATCCCTATGTAGTATAGTATAGCTGAAGTGTAGTTGTTATAATGAATATTATTTATTAGAATTTATTTCATGTTGCTACTATTAATACTATTCTATTCACCTCTATAACAGTTATACTAACAATTTGGTAGTACTTAAAGAGGTTTTCCAGTCTTAACTGAAGGTGGTGTTCGCTTCACGGCTCCCTGTACTGATGCTGCTCGCTCTTAGCTTCCTTGTCCAGCGATGACGTTCCAACACAGGGACATGTGACTGCTGGAACTAATTGGGACATCATCTTTGGACCAGGAAGCAGATAGTGACAGAGGATCTTTATGTTTGAGCACCACCCTCAGCAATTAAGGCCATTTTTTTTTCTTCTAGAAATGCCCTTTAATACTTTTTTTGATTATTATACAGTATATTATGTTGCTGTTGTTGTTGTTATTATTATCTGTATGCTACACAGTAATGTCTTTATAGATAAAACAAAATGCATTCTATTATTATTTATTATTTTATTTTATATTTTTTTACTTTTCTTTACATAATTTTGTATTATTATTCACTCATGCTTACCAACATACCAAAACTTAACTTAGGTTACTAAACAGATTTTGTACTATTTAGCACATATATTTTACTATTGTTATCATATTATTTTGAGCTATCCTTTATAATATCTGGCTGATCTCTCGGCAGCATAGTTTACTATAACTTTAGTAGTAGTCGTACAGGATATGAGGTGGACCCGGAGCTCTGATCTATAATGTTTGCCCTGGGAAAGAATAGGCTGAGCGGCTGTATCTCCCTAAAGTAGAACCCGAGAGACCCAGCGCTCAGTTTATCATTCCCAGCTACCATGGAGACCAGTATAAGCCTATTTACCCACTCCGAGTATTATCTTCTGAGGGAGCGTGTATTACACAGGCTTCACGTGAAAAAAACACAGAGGATCAGATTAACTGCTCAGGAGGAGCTTAATGAGGCGGCTTAACCTCTTCATGTTTGTCAGTGACGACGCGAGCTGTGACTATAGATATAGATGTAGATTTTTGGGCGCCTGTTTCATTACTTTAATCTGCCGGAGATCAAATATCGTATTATTTCCATATATATAGTCCAAGCCAAGCATGCATGTGTACAGCTGTCATGGTTGGTTCCAGCAAGGATAGCAAGCTAAGGCCTCATGCACACGGCCGTTGTTTGGGTCCGCCGCTTTTGCGGCTCGGATGCGGACCCATTCACTTCAATGGGGCCGTAAAAGATGTGGACAGCACTCCGTGCACTGTCCGCATCTGTTGCACCGTTCCGTGGCCCCGCAAAAAAAAAATATAGCATGTCCTATTCTTGTCCGTTTTGCGGACAAGAATAGGCATGTCTACAATGGGCAGCCCGTTCCGCAAATTGCAGAAGGCGCACGGGCGGCTTCCGTTTTTTGCGGATCCGTGGTTTACGGACCGCAAAAAATGCCACGGTCGTGTGCATGTAGCCTAATGCATTAATGGGTGGGGCCACTCCATTTAGTGCAGGCATGCCCAATCTGTGGCCCTCCAGCTGTTGCTAAACTACAACTCCCAGCATGCCCAGACAGCCTACAACAGGGATGCTCAACCTGCGGCCCTCCAGCTGTTGTAAAACTACAACTGCCCTGTTGTAGGCTGATAGCTGTACGGTGTCCGGGAACGATGGGAGTTGTAGTTTTGCAACAGCTGGAGGGCCGCAGGTTGAGCATCCCTGTTGCAGGCTGTCTGGGCATGCTGGGAGTTGTAGTTTAGCAACAGCTGGGGGGCCACAGGTTGAGCATGCCTGGCCTACAGTTATCAGCCTACAGCAGGGCATGGTTGTAATTGTAGTTTTAGAACCGCTGGAGGGCCGCTGGTTGAGCATCCCTGATTTAGTACACCAGCAATGCTCTGCCAGTAACACCTCCAGGCACCTAACCTATTGTTTGATTTACAGTCCATGAGATTGCAGTAATGGTGGCAATGATGCAGAGGAGTCATGTGCACCAAGCGAAGAGGCCCCACCCACAGTGCACCAAAAACCTTGCATAAAAGATGCATTTCTCAGGACCAAAGGTATGGTTATGTTGCGGGGCACCTACCCTATGTGGTGGTAGGCTTACTTTGAAACTGATTTTGGAAGTGACACACTCCCTTTAATGAATTAAAGGGTTATTCCCATCTGGGATATTGATGGCAAATGGCTAGGATTTGCTATCAATGTAAGCGTCCATTCACACATCCGCAAAATGGGTCCGCATCCGTTCCGCAATTTTGCAGAACAGGTGCGGACCCATTCATTTTCAATGGGACCACAAAAGATGCGGACAGCACACCGTGTGCTGTCCGCATCCACACTTCCGTTCCACGACCCCGCAAAAAAATAGAACATGTCCTATTCTTGTCCGCAGCCACAGACAAGAAAAGGCATCTCTATCATAGTGCCAGTCATGTGCGGTCCACAAAATGCGGAACGCACATGTCCGGTGTCCGTGTTTTGCGGATCCGCAATTTGCGAAATGGACCCTTAGAAAGGGTTTCTTTAGAATGGGGTCTCTGAAGTGAAGGGAGAGCAGCCGCCAATGTGTAGCCACCCTCTATTCACCGCTATGGGAGTTCTCAAAATAGTTGAGCCCTGGCTCAGCTATTGTCGACAGTCCCACAGCACTGAATGGAGAGCAAGCCATTCAGGATAGGCCATCAATAACTGTTCGGCAGGGGTCCAACACCCCACTCCCTCACCGATCAGCTGTTCTGCTGTAGCTCCAGCACCAGAACTCCACAGCTCCGTCCACTGTGTAGTGGACGGAGCTGGTAACTGCATCCCTGCTTCCATTGAAGTGAATGAGAGCAGTGCTGCACTCATCAGCTCTGTCCACTACACAACATACGGCGATGACTTCCGGAGCTATCCCGAAACAGCTGATCAGCGGGGCTGCGGGGTGTCAGACCTCCACTGATCTGATATTGATTGCCTATCCTGGAGTACCCCTTTAAAGATTCCATTGACATAATGTTCAATGTCAATCATTCCTATCTCATTTTTTCTTCCTCCCCAGTTCTCTTTGTGCCCCCATGTGTGATATGTTGTCCATACGGATGATGGTCAACCATGGGCAGCTTCTATTTCTCTATTACAAAAAGACTAGTGCTTAGTGTTTGTCCTCCAGGACATTTTTATTTCACACTTGCAGCAGAAACATTTTTATAGCCATTATATTGTTGCTGATATCATTTAACGAAAAATCGGATTAAGCCTTTCGAGCTGCAAAAAGATGAGTCTGGGCAAGTCGGAGCAACACCTGACAACACAGAAGATGGAATAACCTGAGGGACTTGTTTATGTTCTCGTGTCTTTAGGGAAATCTTCTTCTACATCTTCTCATATTAATAGACATCACACATGGCATAGGAATATCACTCCCGAGAGGCTGGAGGCATGTTCTAGCACAGATTATATAATGATAATACTTCATATTCTATATCATTTTTTGTTTTAAATGTATTGTTTTCCCATAGGTCTAAGAGGAACCATTTCTATTGGGCAGACTAGATGGGCCAAATGGTTCTTATCTGCCGACACATTCTATGTTTCTATGTTTCCCCTTGTGGAGAGCTCCAGTTGCTGTAGGAAGTCAAGTCAGGCAATGCTTCATGGGGAAAATGAATATGTAAATAAGCTCTCTGGTGCCACCTGTTGGACAGCCACTCAATAAATCCACGTCTGATCCTTTAAACAGGCCTTGGAATATGCCTTGGGACATAAGCCAAAACCAGAATCTTTGACATAAGAAAAAGACACACACCTGCATACAACTGTTTCAGGGTTCTTGACCCTCATCAGAGCAGGGCATGGTACTGGTTGGCCAGAGATGAATAGACTACGGTATATAAACTAGATATTTTAAGAGAAACTGGTCAATGGGGACCCAACCATTACACCTTTGTAGCAGCCAGCCCCACTGATATTACATGGCACTGATGGTGCAGTGACCCAGAAGGGGAGAGCCAAGAGGAGGGGAATGGTATTAGTGACACTGATAGGATTGGTGGTGGTAACAGTGGCTGTTCTCACCCCAGTGCTCCCTGGGGCCTTGCAGTTCTGCCCTTGGTGTTAGGTGGGCTGACCTGGATGTTAGGTAGATGGGTAAAAGGCAGGGCTCCCTCAGGGTGCAGGCAATGCAATGGTGGCAGCAGTGTAGATGTTGGGTGTAAGGCAGTGCAATGGTGGAGTCAGTGACCATACCCATATGGTAGCATAAATAAAGTCCCTTTAGTGAGGATGATAGGAGTTGCAGCATGTACAGCTGCAATAGGCACAGTTTTGGGGTATTCTGCAGATTAGGCTTTTTCCCAATAGCTATGTATAGACAATGTTGATGATGATGGTAGTCATTCCTGAGTCTCTCTAGATACCTCTTGTAATCTTCCCAAATAACCACAGTCATGCAAATCCGTTCTCAGCAACTCTTTCTGCAGGTCCCAGTCTGGCTAACTTACATCTTAGATCTGGATGGCCAGTCCCTCTCAAAGTGTTAGTGGGCGCCAAAGCAATATACACTTTCTATAAGCAGTAAAGTCTTAAGTGCCATAAACGTACAGTACCTTACTGTTTATATCAGGCTTGACCTCAGGATTACTTCGATGTGTATGGATTTCAGACTTTCTCTCTCAGGGGTATGCTCTCAGTTCAGTTGTTTTTCCTGGCACAGATATGTTTGTGTAGTCGCTTACCTCATGTACATCTTCCCTATCTTTTTTAATCAACTTGGACTCTCCTTGCCTGTTTTAATTATGTAAACCAATCCCTCTGGTTTGTTTCCATCCCGTATGTAGCACTTCCTGTTCCTGTATTTTACCAAACCCATGATGCACTTCTCCTTTCTATACCACAGCTCCAGCACCGCCCCTAACAACACCAAGTTACATAGACACTCCCCTACCACTGCCACGCCCAACATTTAAAGATGGCTGCCGGCTGATTAGGTCACAGCTATTTCTACACACATGCACCCTCAGCTCGCCTGATCAGGTATGTCTTTTCAATGGAGAGAGGAGAAAAAAATCCACTGACAGACACCTCTGGTAGCAGAATATCTCTCCTGTTGAAACACAATACTACATTGCTCAAGTCTTTGATATTTTCAACTATGCCATTATTTTGAGGCCTGGACAGAAGCCCGCTGTTCAGCACTCTTACTCAGCCCACAGGGCCGACACTTAAGACATGCTTCAGCCACCATGTCTGCCAAATCTGGACAGTATACCAGCTGTTGGAGCCACTTGAACGTTTTATCGCTCCCAAAATGGGCACCCCTCTCATGGGCTTCCTGGGCAGCCTCCGGTCCCAATGACATGGGGATGGCAATCTGTCGCCGGTACTGTAACTCTGATTGCAAGTATGTGGTCCAACAAAGGAGGCCCTGGGTAACAGTCAGCTTATCCCACTGCCTCAACAACATTTGGCCCTCTGAAGTCAGATGGGCCCGCTCTTCTGGCTGAGGCCAGTTCTTGGTCCAGACCCATTCTTTCACTTTCCAAAGGTCCGTAAAGCCATTCTGGACCCTCTCCCAATCAGCCAACATATTTCCTAGCACCGTTGGCATCCTGGACGGCACCCCACTTGAATGTGCCACGTCCTGGAACATGGGTAATCGACAAAAGGTCAGGAGTGTCAGTGTCCTCTACCGCCTCGTCGGCACTCTGAGCCGACAACCACACAGGGACTCACGAGAGTGCGTCGGCGTTGCCGTACTCCTTTCCTGACCGGAACTTGATGCGGTATTGGTACTTAGAAAGGTGAGCCAACCACCTCTGCTTAAGCGCTCCTAGCATGGAATTCTCCAGATGTGCTAACGGGTTGTTATCCATCATCACAGTCACCTCTGTACCTGTCAGGTACTCTGTGAACCTTTCGGTTATGGCCCACACCAGTGCCAGTAGTTCTAATTTAAAGGAGCTATAGTTGTCAGGGTTGCTCTCTGACTCCTTCAGAGACCGGCTGCCATAGGCAATGACTATCTCACGTCCATCCTGGACTTGGGATAACACAGTCACCAGACCATGTAGACTTCCGTCAGTGTACAGCAGGAATCGGGTGTCGAACCGCTCATAAGTCAGAATTGGGGTACTGGTCAGCGCCTCCTTCACTGCTTCAAAGGCCTCTGGCTGCAGGGGTCCCCACTCGATGGGACAATTCTTCGGGCCCCCCGCAATGCCCCTTATTAACTCATTTAACGGTCCCACCAAATTAGCAAATTTGGGTATAAACCTCCTGTAGTAGCCGGCCAGTCCCACGAATGTCCACACCTCTAGTAGTGTACTCGGCTGGGCCCACTTCTGGACAGCCTCTACTTTGCTGGGGGCCAGCTTTACCCCCTCCTGGGTGACCAAATGTCCCTAATACTCTATCTGCTGTTGAAAAAGTTGGCACTTCTTGGACTTGATCTTAAGCCCATATTTCGCAGCCATCTTAGGACCTGTCGCCGCTTCTGGAGGTGATCCTCAAAGGAGGCCCCAAACACTACTATGTCGTCCAGGTATATAAATACTGACTCGAAGTTGATATCTCCCAGACAGTGCTCTATCAACTGCTGGAATGTTCCCAGGGCTTCGGAAAGGCCGAATTGCATCCGGTTGAACTCGTAGAGTCCCATAGGTAGGATGTAGGCCGTCTTCGCTTTGTCCTTCTTGGCCACCGGTACCTGCCAATACCCACTGGCCATGTCAAGAGTCAAGAAGAACTTCACATGACTCAGGGCGGACAACGACTCCTCAATCCGTGGAAGGGTGTAGGCATCTCGGATGGTCTGGGCATTCAGCTTCCGATAATCCACGCAGAACTGGAGACTCCCATCTTTCTTCCGCACCAAGACTACTGGAGCAGCAAAAGGACTTTGACTCACCCAGTTTTCCAACAAGCTGGCCACCATATTCTTCACCTCCTGGTACATTTTAGGTGGGATTTGCCAGTAACGTTCCCTGATCGGTGCAGCATTGCCGGTGGGGATCTTGTGTTCGATAGCGGAAGCACACCCGAAGTTCCTCATCATGTCTCGAGAATGCTTCCTGAAGTTCCCAAAGGGTGTCTTCCAGCAACTTCTGTTGTCCTGGAGTCAGGGTCTTCCAGTCCACCCCCATCCGGGTCATGATCACTTGACCATTCCACTCCGCTGTTGGGGTCTCCCTTTGATGGGCCTCTACAGCATAGGTCTAGGCTGACCTCCTATCTGGCTGTAGCGTGAAGCTCCTTCATCGAGGAATATCCCCTTCGGACACATAAACTTTGGCCAGCAAGGTATTCCCAGGAATGTTTAACTCGCAGTCTTCAACATTGAGGCAGCAACGGGCACACATCCATTCTTCACAATAGCGAGGGCCTGGCTACCAGTGGGCGAGTCTGCGTTTCCTCTTGGTAAGCGGGCTCGATCAGGACCTCCAGGCCATTCAGTTGTCGTCCAGCCCCCACCGGCAGCATCAATATTTGTTCTTGTCGAGGTGGGATCTTAACCAGGGTCCTCTGCGGCACCTTCACGTGTCCAGTTGCTCTTTTGCAGACTACAACTTCTCACCATCTGCTGTAGAACCTTCTGGGTCGGCAGGTGTGTGGTAGCCTCTTGCCAATACTTCGGCCTTTCTTTGGCATAGAGTTGATGGTCTAGGTCTCTCCGCACATTCATACCTAGCGTCACGTCTATCCCTCTCCAGGTCGAATGGTCCACCAGCATGACCCCCTTCTTGCCGACGTCTTTCCCAAACAGCTGGACCCGCATCCAGAATATCCTTCAGACGTCCATCTCTCTGTTATTAGCAGCTGTCAGCCTGATGACGCGCCCGTCTTCCGGCTCCATCATATGTCCAAAGTGTCTTTCGAAGAACTCCAGAGGCATAAGGATGCACTCCGACACTGTATTGACAAGGCAGTGTACCTTCTGGCCTTCCAACTCGGCTCCCATAATGGGGCTGCTGGAATACAGGTTGTGTTCCTCACACATAGGGCTTAGCTTCTGGTGTACCGCCGCAGGACGCCCAGCTACTGCGGCGGTAGGAAGTTTAATGTTGGCTCAGACTTCATCTGTTCGGGGCACTCTCTGGCCATATGGCCATACTGTCGACAAGCCCAGCAGAGGGGCCCTCTTTTGATGAGCCCCCGCACCAGAGCCATCCTGGGTGGAGTGGCGCGGGAGGCTGGGTCATTTCTGGAGGCCGGGGTGATCCTGCCTTCACCTGTGACACTTCCAGCCGAAGTTCTCTTAATTCTGTCTGCAGGCCCTGGACCACATCCTTTAAGGACTAGGTAGACACTGTAGAATGTCATGTCGGGCATCGTCCGGGTCATCTCTGGCAATTTGTCCTGTAAGAATTTGTTGGAAAGACCCTCTATGAACTGGTCTTGTAGTAGCCGGTCCACCTCCCGGAAAGCTCCCATGGCCTCTGGATCTCGCCGCTGTATTTCATTTAGCGTCTTCTGTAGGGTATTGGAATACTGCATCAGTGTCTCACCCTCTCGCTGTGGTTTGGTTGAAGAAGTGGCTCCGCAGCTGCATGCCCCCCTGGGCTCTCTCCAGCAGGGAGAATATTTTCTCTAGAGTGTCTCTCTCATATTCGGGCCTTACCATCACTGTCCGTTTGACATCACCCTCTAGAGCCCCCAAAACAACCTCTGCCCGCAGCTCGGGGGTCAGGTTACACATTCTAACCGCACTTCGCACCCTTTCATTCCAGTCCTGCAACGTCATATTTTTACCGTCAAATTTTGGCAGATGACGCAACAGCGCCCCCACAGGGATGTACCCTACTAGTATGGGCATGACGGGAGCAACCTGTATCAGCGGTGTTGGGGCAAGTTGGTCTTGCACCGGCGCACCCTGAGCTGGGTCCTGGACTGGCGCCATTGGTGCCTGGAGAAGATCTCCCGCCGCGTTCCCGTTCATAACGGTCGCTGTATCCTGCCGACTACGCCAATTTCTAAGCCATGTACTGGGGTGGGCTCCCCAGGATACAGTGAAGTCACAAACGAGGAAAGCAACCCCAACACCAGCTTTTGCCAAAACAAAATTTTTCTTAAATGTGGCAATAAACACAACCACAAATGCTGGGAACATACAATTAATTTACATACACCCAACCCGAAGGCTGACACCCTTGTGCTGCACATCACGGCGCCCTCCGATGGATGAAGGAAAAAAGTTAAGCAATTTACCTGCTGGCGGGCACACCTTACCTGTTATTAACCTAAAAACAAGAACCACTGTATGGGTGTGTGTTACGGGCTATCCTGCAATGCAGCATAACAGCTTACAATCTTAACAAGTTAGTATTCCCCCTCCCATAACTGGTCCTGTAGCACGTGCCTGAGTAATCTTCCTGCGCAAGAAAACGCCAGCCTGGCTTGAGTTCGTGAGAATTTTATCAGCTCTCTAATGTAAAATATCTCTTTACGTTATTAAGTGCTTAAAATGAACAGGAATAACACTTGTGGCCTGATACAAACAGAAACCCTATCAAACTAACTACAGGCGTGGTCTCAGTCTCTAGGCGCCAACACTGTGATGAGGTGTGTGCACGATGTTACCGACCCGGGTCTGCTTTGCATCCACTGATGACTCTGAACAGAACAAATGTCTCTCAAACAAGCATGCGATCCCACAGTGTATGTAGCTTTGTTCCTCTGCTCTCATCAGCGTTCCTGGCCGCAATCTTCCTTCCTCTGGACAGGATCAGGGTCTTGGACATGATCAGCTTCACTTAGCTGCAGCTCTAGTATCTGAGAGATGCTCTCACATCTGGATGCCGTCAGATTCTCTGCTCACACAGTTCCTTAGTTTTTTTAACCTCCCTCAAAGATGGCTGCTGTGTCTTTCTTTTCCTCTCCAGGATCTGTGTGTAACTCCACCTCTCATAAATATGGAGATATATGTGCAGTCTGTAGCTGTTTAGGAAACAGTGGCATCTTGTGGCCAAACAGCAGAATGTTAGTGCAGAACATTTAATTTAATCTACACAAACATTGTTCAGACAAGGAGAGCTGTTTCCCCATCTCACAGTGTCATCTTTCACTTTATACCTTTTGGAGATCATTTCATCTTCAACTAGGTTACCTGTTCACAGTAACAGCAATTTTGACCATAGCACATAAACTCTGCAGACTATCGACTCATATAGATCATATTGAGAAAGCAATTCAGCCATTACCAAGATAAAAAAAAGTACCTCAGTGGTTGGAATAAAAACAGGTTTATATAGAAATCCGCAGCACTCCTCCAATAGTGAAAAAAATCAGGTCTTTAATTTAAACCAGCAGCATAGTACAGCAACGTTTCGACTGCCTCTGGTATTTATCAAGCAGTTGAGAAAGACCAGAGGTGGTCGAAAAGTCGCTGTACTATGCTGCTGGTTTAAATTAAAGACCGGATTTTTTTCACTATTGGAGGAGTGCTGCGGATTTCAATATATACCTATTTCATGCTGGGACCCATGGCCAGGATCTCCATCTGCGAGTACCATTACCCAGTTCGGCTCGAGCATCTCGATGTTCGGCACATTGCGGTATTTGGCTGAATACCGCATGTGCTCAAGCGCAATGCTCGAGTCTCCTCCCCGCACGTTTGTTGTCTGCTACGCAGCCTATAAACGTGCAGGTAAGTGCTGCCTTTCACTGTAATGCCGTAGCCATGTTGGTTACTGGAATTACAGTGATTGGCTGGCCGAAACGCGTCATCAGGTGCTATATAGTACCCGATGACATGTGTTCGGCTCAGTGTTAGTCAGGGAGAGCTGTGCTGAAGAAGGGAAAGATAGTGTAGGGAGTGAAATTTTCTTTTTTTCAGTTGAAAATCTTGTCAGAGACCCAAAAGTCCTTTTAAGGACTATTTTTGTATTGTTGTGTGTGGCAGCAGCAATATATATTTTTAGGGCAACCTGCGCTTAATTGCTAAAACTTTACAGACCCAAAAGTCCTTTTAAGGACTATTGTGTGTGGCAGCAAAACAGCGTGCAATATTTAGGCCGCTGCAGACAGCGACATTATCTGTTCTACATCTCCTGTGTAACATGGGCGCATCCCAAAAATATCTGTGACATCCAGTGTACTTTTTCCGTAGACGGCGTCCGCTGTGGACAGTGACGTTACCTGGGGTACAGCTCCTGTGTAACGGTTCCACATCCCAAATACCTGTGATATTCCCTGTAATTTTTTATTATCTGCTCGTGACATCAGCGACATTATCAGCAGTATTTCTCCTGTGTAATGTTTCCACATCTCAAATACCTGTGACATTCCCTGTAATTTTATATTATCCGCTGGTGACATCAGCGACATTATCAGTGGTATTTCTCCTGTGTAACGTTTCCACATCCCAAATACCTGTGACATTCCCTGTAATTTTTTATTAGCCACTGCTGACATCAGCGACATTATCAGCGGTATTTCTCCTGTGTAACGTTTCCACATCCCAAATACCTGTGACATTCCCTGTAATTTTTTATTAGCCACTGCTGACATCAGCGACATTATCAGCGGTATTTCTCCTGTGTAACGTTTCCACATCCCAAATACCTGTGACATTCCCTGTAATTTTTTATTAGCCACTGCTGACATCAGCGACATTATCTGTGTTATATCTCCTGTGTGACGTTTCCACATCTCAAATACCTTTTTTAATTTTTGTTGCTCATACACTTACAAATCCTACGCCACTGTACGTGTGACATACTTTCAAGCATATATTGCATTTAATATGAAGAAGGCGAGCAGTAAGGGACAAGGAAGTGGCCGTGATGCTGATGGTGCACGCTACATTTCCCTGACGGCACACTGGGTGAACGTTGTGGAGGCTGGGAGCGAGTCGTAACCTGGGATGGCACAGGTGCTACCGACGCCAAGGATTGCGGGCCCTACGTTAGTGGCTCCAACCCCCACTTCCCCTCCTACGCCTCCTCCTCCACTTCCACCTCAGAAATGTCCTCTTGCAGCACCAGTCAGCCATCAGTCGGTAGCTGGAAGCAGCGTAGCACTGCAGTGGGGAAGCATCAACAGGATGTGCTGAAGCTGATCTGCTTAGGTGACACACAGCACACCGCCGCAGAGCTGTGTCAGGGTTTTAGAGACCAGACTGAGCTGTGGCTCTCACAACTCAACCTAGAACCAGGCATGGTTGTGTCTGGTTGCGCCGCGTGTTTGCCCATTTCCCCAAGTCATCGACAGCTTCTGCCGGTCTGGCAACGCTGCAGAAGTGCTTACAATTGTCAGCTCACCGACTGTTGTGCGATGTGAGCACATGCTGGAACGTTCCACATGTTGGCCAGGCTTTGTGAGCAGCAGAGGGCAGTAGTGGAATACCAGCTGCAACATGGTCGTCGCCTTTCCAGTCAGCTTCCACTCTTTACAAGCAAGGAGTGGGCATGTATGTCTGACCTCTGTGAGGTTTTAAGAAACTTTGGGGAATTAACACAGCTGGTGAGCGGCGATAAAGCTATTATCAGCATCACCATCCCACGTCTGTGTCTACTCAAATGCTCGCTGCTCACAATTAAGGCCCACGCTTTGCATGTGGAATGGGTTGAAATGGGGAAAGATATTACACAGGGTGATAGCCAGACCACCCTCAGTTCGTATTCTCAGTGCAAATTGGGTGATGATAAGGAGGAGCAGGTGCAGGAGATGGTTGTCTCCGCTACAGAGGGTAGTACCCATGGAAGTTTAATTCCATCTGTTTAGCGTGGATGGGCAGAAGAGGATCAAGAGGATGAGGAGATTGAGAGTCATCCTCCTGATGAAGACAGCGAATTCTTGCCTGTTGGGACTCTGGCACACATGGCTGACTTTATGTTAGGCTGCCTTTCCCATGACCCACATGTTTTATGCATTTTGGCATTACTGATTGTTCACCCTTCTCGACCCCCGCCACAAAGAGAACTTCTCATCTCTCATTCCTGTGGTGGAGAGGGCAAGCAAAATACCAGAAGGCCCCTGTGAAAAAGTTGCTCCAAAAATTTCCAGCTGATAACGCTGGTGGCAGAGTACGTAGGTCCTTGGGCAACCGAGGAGGGGAGACGAGGGGAACACACAGCAGTTGCAACAGAGGCAGGGTGACACTCTCCAAAGCCTGGGACAGTTTCATGACACCCCGCCAGCACCCTCACCCTGATGCACGGCCCAGTGTCACAAGGAGGGAAACATTTTGGAAGATGGTGAAGGAGTACGTAGCAATTAGCGTCCTGGCATTAACTGGCGCTCTACGCCTTGGAGGTGCTGGCCTGCCCTGCCGCCAGCGTTTTGTCAGAGCAGGTACTTAGTGCTGCTCGGGGCATAATAACTGATAAGCGCATCCGCCTGTCAACTGAAAATGAGCAAGGCCTGGATTGCACCGACTACTCTACTCCACCAGAGGAAAGCGGCTGAACATAAAGGCACTCTAAATGTGTTTTTTATAATGTACTGAATACACTGTATTCCCATGCATCCCTTCCACCACAAAAAAAAGGGTATATGGTTAAATCTTCATTTCTCATCCTCCTTCTCCTCCTCTTCCATCATATCAACATGCTTATTAGTCTGCCCTCGCTACTAATGTTGCAGAGGGTCTGCTCACCTGCAGGCCCTCGCATATAATGTTTTAGAGGGTCAGCTCACCAGCAGACCCTCACCTACAATCTTTTAGAGGGTCAGCTCACCTGCAGGCCCTCGCATATCATGTTTTAGAGGGTCAGCTCACCTACAGTCCCTCGCATATAATGTTTTTGAGGGTCAGCTCACCAGCAGGCCCTCAACCATAATGTTTTACAGGGTCAGATCGCCAGCAGGCCATCATCTACAATATTTTAGAGGGTCAGCTCACCTGCAGGCCCTCGCATATAATGTTTTAGAGGGTCAGCTCACCTGAAAGCCCTCGCATATAATGTTTTTGAGGGTCAGCTCACAAGAAGCCCCTCAACCATAATGTTTTATAGGTTCAGCTCACCAGCAGGCCCTCACCTACAATCTTTTAGAGGGTCAGCTCACCAGCAGGTCCTTGCATATAATGTTTTTGAGGGTCAGCTCATCAGCAGGCCCTCAACCATAATGTTTTACAGGGTCAGCTCACCAGCAGGCCCTCGCCCAAAATTTTTATAATGGTTAGCTAAGCAGCAGGCACTCGCCCATAATTTTTTCGATGCTCAGATCAGCAGCAGGCACTCGCCCCTAATGTTTTAGAGTCAGCTCTGCAGCAGACCCTCACCCCTAATGTTTTAGATGGTCAGCTCAGCAGCAGGCCCTCGCCCGTAATGTTTTAGAGGGTCACCAGCAGGCCATCAATCATAATTTTTCAAAGGTGTATGATGCCCTCCTTTATGTGTAATAAAGGGTGTATTGGAGTGTCGGTTCCTTGTAATTTTTGGAAGCCCAGTGCATAGGCTTTATGAATGTAGGAGTCCCACTACCTGAACAATTGTACCACAATGTGAATGAGGCTCTCCATTATGTGATATACAGTTTGTATCTGAGTGCCTCTTCCTTGTAATTTTTGGCAGCACTTACACTTTATATACAAGTAAATATACAGGGAAAAAATTTTCCTCTAAAATCGATTTTATTTTCATTTTTGTGCGTATTATTGTCAGTCTGTAAAAGTGGCATACTACTCGGACAACATCGTTCCCAGCAGCGACCTGGGAGTCCAAGATGCATCCAGACATCCTCCCCATGCTGTTCCTGAACCATTTCGGTGGTGTCTCCATCAATTTATGACCTTCTCCTAGGAACCAGACACCCTCCCCTCTTCAGAGCAGGGGGTGCCTGGTTTAATGCTCGGGTTCTCCCATTGACTTTCATTGTGCTCGGGTGCTCGGTAGCACATCCCGAGGTGTTCGACCCAAGCACCCGAACACCCGAGCACTTTGGTGCTCGATCAACACTATTCAAAACCTTAATTAATTGAAAACGAAAAACTAAAATCTTGCATTGACAAGTATTAGGTGCTTTTTGCAAACTCCATGGGCCAGATTTATCATTAGCTCAGGTCAGAATAATGGAGTGAAAAAGTCCCCAAAAAAGTCCCAAACGCTAAAACTGCGCACAAATTTGCGACTTTTTTCTGCTCTGCAATATGCTCGCCAGTTTTCTGAAAGTGAGCGTGTTTTCTTATGTAAATGAATCTCTAGACAGATTTACAATTGGGACTATTTAAAAAGTTGCAAAAAAGTCGCAATTTCACTCCAGTGAGACTTTTTAATAGAACATGCGACTTTTTCATAAAAACGTGCAACTTTTTCGTAAAGATGTGCAACTTTTGTAAAGCTGCTTACTGCCGGATAAACTGCTACCGTCAAACTGCATTTATTACAGTCTTAAAGGGCCGATCATAAATCTGACTTGGCTAAAACTGACTTTAGCCATATGTTAAAGTGGAGTAAGCTGTCAGATTCATGATAAATCTGGCCCCATGTGTCTATTACTGAGGAGAGGATTCTTTCTGATCACATTGCAATAAAGCCTTTATTGGTGGAGTGCTGAAGTGATGGTTGAACTTCTGGAAGATTCTCCTATCTGCACACAGAATCTTTGGAACCTAGACAGAGTGACCATGGGGTTCTTGGTCACATCTCATGACAAGGCCTTTTTCTCTCTATTACTTAGTTTGATGGGGCATCCAGCTCTAGGAAGAATCCTGGTTGTTCCACACGTCTTCAATTTAAGAATCATGGAGGCAACTGTACACTTGGGAACTTTCAGTGCTGCAGAATTGTATCCCCTTCTCCAGATCTGTTCCTCCACACAATCCTTCTCTGAGCTCTACAGACAGTTCTTTCCTCCTCACAGCTTGGTTTTTGCTTTGATATGCATTGTCAGCTGTGAGACCTTAAATAGACAGTACTGTGTCTTTCCAAATCATGTCCACTCTACCGAATTTACCACAGGTGGACTCCAATCAAGGTGTAGAAACATCTCAAAGATGATGAAGAGAAATAGGAGGCCACCAGAGTTAAACTTCAAATGTCATAGCAAAGGGTCTGAATACTTGTGTCCATGCATAGTTTTTGTTTTTCCTTTTTAAATAAATTTGCAAACTTTTAAAAAATTCAGTTTTTTACTTTTCTCATTATGGGGTAATGAGTGTAGAAGCACGAGAAAAACTTGCTTTTTTTATTTTAGCACAAGTCCGCAAAGGAACAAAATGTAAAAAAAGTAAAAGGGTCTGAAGAATTTACGTATGCACTGTATGGGTAATTTATATAGGGGAAAAAGCCATATCTAAAAACAAAAAATCTGTATTAGAATACTACAGTAAAAATTACTGTAAAATTCCTTTAACCTTCTCAGGACCGCCGTACGCAGGATTGCGTCTTTGCGGCGGTCCTGTTACTCTGGGTGGACGCGCCGGTGCGTCCTCTCGCGAGACGTAAGATTTCGGGCAAAGCCGGCCCGCGCATGCGCATCGCGGGCCGGCAAAATTTAAAAGACAAGTTCGTCATCAACCTGCCAGCCAATGATCGTCGCTGGCAGGTTGATGATTTTCAAAAAAACGAATCAGAAGCCAGCTAACACATCATATTTTGTAAATATGATGTGTTAAATGGCTGCTGTGCTCCTCTGCTCTTTCTTTTGGTCGGTTGGTTCCAGCAGAGGAGCACAGATCACTGTGAGTACCCACCAACACCACACTTAGCCCCCAGATCACCCTCCATCACCCCAATTAACCCCTTGATCACCCCTTCTTGCCCCTGTCAATCACTAGTGAAAGGGAAAAAAGTGATCAGTGTAAACTAGTCACTTTTTTTTTCACTGGTATTGACTGATAGGTTTTAGTATAGTTTAGGCCCTTGGTTAGGTAGTTTAGCGATCGTTAGCGCCCAGCCCACCGCACCGCAGTCACTTATTCGCTGATTAGCGTATCGCTAATCAGCATTTGTACTTTTATAGTATCTGTAAGTGATCAAAACTGATCACAGTCAGATCTATAATAGTATTAGTGTCACCTTAGTTCGCCCTCCACCCAAAACGCAGTGTTTGCACGTGTGGGCCTGATCGGTCGCCCACACGTGCGTTCACCCACGCCCGCCCCACCGCAGTGACAAAAAATATATTTTTTTTGATCACTGCACATTCACTTTACAAGCGCTGCGGCGATAAAAAAAATCAGTTTTGATATTTTTTATCAACCGCAGCGGCCTCCGGTACTTCGCTAGCCTCCCATTTGTAAGACAGGCTTGCTTTTTTTCTTGGGTAGTCTCAGGGAATACCCCTAAATTTAGTTGCCCAAATGTCAAACAGGGGGTATTCTTCTGAAGAGGCCTACAGGCTTCTGACCCAGTCGGATGAGGAATGGGAACCCTCATCTGATGAATCTAGCGGGTCAGAATATGAACCTGTAGAAAGCAGTGGCAGTCTGACCCAAAGTTCGGACGAGGAGGTTGAGGTCCCTGATAGCACCAGGCGTACCCGGCCCCGTGTCGCTAGACCACAGGTTGCGCAGGATCAGTTTCAAGGGCAGCAGAGTGGGGCTGGCGCTGTCGGATTACGTGGTGAGGCATACACCAGCAGCGCAGCCCATCCTGGACCTAGTACCAGCACTGCCGTACAACATGGTGAAGTGGCGAGCACCAGAAGGGCAGTTGAAGCTGGTACGGTGGCACGTGCATTAGTTACCCCGTCGCAGCCACCGCACAGACGGGCCCGTAGACCCCCTAGAATCCCTGAGGTGCTGGCAAACCCTGATTGGCAGTCCCCAACTTCAGCCGCACCTGTAGTTCCCCCTTTCACCGCCCAGTCTGGAGTTCGGGTTGAGACAGCTCAGATCGGTTCGGCCCTGGGATTTTTTGAGCTGTTCTTGACTGCGGAGCTCTTGGACTTAGTCGTGGCAGAAACAAATCGGTATGCCACTCAATTTATATCCGCCAACCCGGGAAGCTCTTATGCCCAGTCTTTCCGGTGGAAACCAGTCCAAGTTTCCGAATTTAAAATTTTTCTGGGCCTTCTCCTCAACATGGGTCTAACCAAAAAGCATGAATTGCGGTCATATTGGTCCACGAACCCGATTCATCACATGCCCATGTTCTCTGCTGCTATGTCCAGGACACGTTTTGAGACCATCCTGCGTTTCCTGCACTTTAGCGACAACACCACCTCCCGTCCCAGAGGCCACCCAGCTTTTGACCGGCTCCACAAAATTCGGCCCCTCATAGACCACTTCAACCAGAAATTTGCAGATTTGTATACCCCTGAGCAAAACATCTGCGTAGACGAGTCCCTTATACATTTTACCGGGCGCCTTGGCTTCAAACAATACATCCCAAGCAAGCGCGCCCGGTATGGGGTCAAATTGTATAAGCTCTGTGAAAGGGCCACAGGCTATACCCACAAATTTCGGATCTATGAGGGAAAAGATCAGACCCTGGAGCCGGTCGGTTGCCCTGACTACCTGGGGAGCAGTGGGAAGACAGTCTGGGACTTGGTGTCACCCTTATTTGGCAAGGGGTACCATCTTTATGTGGACAATTTCTACACAAGTGTGGCCCTCTTCAAGCATTTGTTTCTAGAACAGATTGGCTGCTGTGGCACCGCGCGAACTAGTCGCGCGGGCTTCCCCCAACGGCTCGTTACCACCCGTCTTGCAAGGGGGGAGAGGGCTGCCTTGTTTAACGAAGAACTGCTCGCGGTGAAATGGAGAGACAAGAGTGACATTTACATGCTCTCCTCCATTCACGCAGACACGACAATCCAAATTGAGCGGGCAACCCGTGTCATTGAAAAGCCCCTCTGTGTCCACGACTATAATTTGCTCATGGGAGGGGTGGACTTCAATGACCAGATGTTGGCTCCGTATTTAGTGTCCCGTCGCACCAGACGCTGGTATAAGAAGGTGTCTGTATATTTAATTCAATTGGCTCTGTATAATAGTTTTGTTCTCTACAGTAAGGCTGGGAAAACAGGATCCTTCCTCAAATTTCAGGAAGAGATCATCGCGAACCTCCTGTACCCAGGAGGTTCCTTGGCCCCATCCACCAGTGTAGTTAGCCGTCTACATGAGCGACATTTCCCCAGTGTCGTTGCTGGTACCTCAAACCGACCGCCACCCCGAAAAAAATGTTGTGTCTGTAGCAGGAGTGGAATAAGGCGTGACACCCGCTATTTCTGTCCTGACTGCCCTGACCACCCTGCCCTATGCTTTGGAGGGTGTTTCCGGAAGTACCACACACAGGTACACCTAGCATAGGGATTGCATCTCAGAGGACAGGCACACAGGGCTATTAGGGCCCATTCACATACAGCTGCTGCAAACCTCTCCTTTCACCTGGGATAAAGTGCATAATGTACTTCGCCACATCTTTGGGCGATTTGCGCTTTGCACATTGTCCCATGGGGAAGGAGAGGTTTGTCCTATAAAGGTAAAAAAAAAAAAAAAAAAAAAAAATCACCAGTAAACAAAAAAGTTAATGTTCAGTTTCAAAAGTTAAATAAAGTTTATATGTTCTAAAGTTATTATAAAGTTAATAAAATTTATTGCGTTGCGGCCTGGTTTTTTCTTTTTAGTTTTTTTTTTTTTTTTACCTTCCAGGTGGACCAACCAATCGACTAGCTGCAGCACTGATGTGCATTCTGACAGAAGCATTGCGCTGCTGTCAGATTACACACAAGTCAGTGTATGCGGCGCTGCAAGACGAGATTTCTCCTCTGCAGTAAAAGATACGTTTGCCGAGGCATATGAGCTGAGGAGGTGGCGGTGTTCATATGCTTTGGAAAACACTTTGTATATAAAAAAATAATAATCCCGGCAATGATTTATTCATGGCGAGTTCCTAGAATTTTTTATTTTTTGTCACAAGTTAGCGGAAAATGATGATTTTATTTTTTTTTCCTTACAAAGTCTCATATTCCACAAACTTGCGACAAAGAATAAAAAATTCTAGGAACTCGCCATGCCCCTCACGGAGTACCTTGGGGTGTCTTCTTTCCAAAATGGGGTCACTTGTGGGGTAGTTATACTGCCCTGGCATTTTAGGGGCCCATATGCGTGAGAAGTAGTTTGCAATCAAAATGTGTAAAAAATGGCCTGTGAAATCCGAAAGGTGCTCTTTGGAATGTGTGCCCCTTTGCCAACCTTGGCTGCAAAAAAGTGTCACACATGTGGTATCGCCGTACTCAGGAGAAGTTGGGGAATGTGTTTTGGGGTGTCATTTTACATATACCCATGCTGGGTGAGAGAAATATCTTGGCAAAAGACAACATTTCCCATTTTTTTTATACAAAGTTGGCATTTGACCAAGATATTTATCTCACCCAGCATGGGTATATGTAAAATGACACCCCAAAACACATTCCCCAACTTCTCCTGAGTACGGCGATACCACATGTGTGACACTTTTTTGCAGCCAAGGTGGGCAAAGGGGCACACATTCCAAAGAGCACCTTTCGGATTTCACCGGTCATTTTTTACAGATTTTGATTGCAAACTACTTCTCACGCATCTGGGCCCCTAAAATGCCAGGGCAGTATAACTACCCCACAAGTGACCCCATTTTGGAAAGAAGACACCCCAAGGTATTCCGTGAGGGGCATGGCGAGTTCCTAGAATTTTTTATTTTTTGTCACAAGTTAGCGGAAAATGATGATTTTTTTATTTTATTTTTTTATTACGAAGTCTCATATTCCACTAACTTGTGACAAAAAATAAAAACTTCCATGAACTCACTATGCCCATCATGAAAAACCTTGGGGTGTCTTCTTTCCAAAATGGGGTCACTTGTGGGGTAGTTATACTGCCCTGGCATTTTAGGAGCCCATATGCGTGAGAAGTAGTTTGCAATCAAAATGTGTAAAAAATGGCCTGTGAAATCCGAAAGGTGCTCTTTGGAATGTGTGCCCCTTTGCCAACCTTGGCTGCAAAAAAGTGTCACACATGTGGTATCGCCGTACTCAGGAGAAGTTGGGGAATGTGTTTTGGGGTGTCATTTTACATATACCCATGCTGGGTGAGAGAAATATCTTGGCAAAAGACAACATTTCCCATTTTTTTTATACAAAGTTGGCATTTGACCAAGATATTTATCTCACCCAGCATGGGTATATGTAAAATGACACCCCAAAACACATTCCCCAACTTCTCCTGAGTACGGCGATACCACATGTGTGACACTTTTTTGCAGCCAAGGTGGGCAAAGGGGCACACATTCCAAAGAGCACCTTTCGGATTTCACCGGTCATTTTTTACAGATTTTGATTACAAACTTCTTCTCACGCATCTGGGCCCCTAAAAAGCCAGGGCAGTATAACTACCCCACAAGTGACCCCATTTTGGAAAGAAGACACCCCAAGGTATTTTGGGATGGGCATAGTGAGTTCATGGAAGTTTTTATTTTTTGTCACAAGTTAGTGGAATATGAGACTTTGTAAGAAAAAAAAAATCATCATTTTCCGCTAACTTGTGACAAAAAATAAAAAGTTCTATGAACTCACTATGCCCATCAGCGAATACCTTAGGGTGTCTACTTTCCGAAATAGGGTTATTTGTGGTTTTTTTTCTACTGTCTGGGCATTGTAGAACCTCAGGAAACATGACAGGTGCTCAGAAAGTCTGAGCTGCTTCAAAAAGCGGAAATTCACATTTTTGTACCATAGTTTGTAAACGCTATAACTTTTACCCAAACCATTTTTTTTTTTTACCCAAACATTTTTTTTTTATCAAAGACATGTAGAACAATAAATTTAGTGAAAAATTTATATATGGATGTCATTTTTTTTGCAAAATTTTACAACTGAAAGTGAAATTTCGATTGATAACAAAAAAAGTAAAAATGTCAGCAGCAATGAAATACCACCAAATGAAAGCTCTATTAGTAAGAAGAAAAGGAGGCAAAATTCATTTGGGTGGTACGTTGCATGACCGAGCAATAAACGGTGAAAGTAGTGTAGTGCAGAAGTGTAAAAAGTGGCATGGTCATTAAGGGGGTTTAAGCTAGGGGGGCTGAGGTGGTTAACTAGCATCAATAGAAAATTATGAGATGACAGATTATTAAATATTCTGGATTATTGAATGGTCACCTCAGATAGGTCATGAGGTAAGGGTAAACGAATATGAGAAGAAAGCTTTTAAACTAGTAAAATTTAAATTTATCATGCAGTACAAGTAATGCCAAACTACAAAATATTCTAAGATTATCTGGTGCTGGATTAAGGGAATTTAAAGAAAATTTGTCACTAGGAAATTCAGTGATAAACCTGGCACGTGGTCTTGTAGGGCTACCTCAGCTCAGTGTAATGATGTGTCATGGTCTTACCTTCTTGCCGTTCTCCTTCGTTTGACATGTGCTGGCGGCCATCTTGGTTTCTGGGTTTCTTGTAGCCTCCCACCCTGCGGCTTCTCCTTCCCACTGGGAGGAGCTGGATGCCTAGCTCATATATATAGGAGGTCTGTGGCTTCAGTTCCTTGCTTGGTCCTCCTGTGTTCACATGCTTCTAAGACTGCTGCTGCTTCTGGTTCCTGATCCTGGCCTCGTCTGACTACCCCGCTGGTTCCTGATCCTGGCTTCGTCTGACTACCCCGCTGGTTCCTGATCCTGGCTTCGTCTGACTACCCTGCTGGTTCCTGATCCAGGCTTCGTCTGACTACCCCTCTGGTTCCTGACCTCTGGCTACGCAAGACCCTGCTTCGGTTTAGCCATCCGTTTGGACTTTTGCTTACAGCTTGATTTTCAATAAAGCCCTCTTATTTCCACTTATCTCTTGTTGTACGTCTGGTTCATGGTTCCATGACATTAGGACCAAGCCATGAATTCTGACGGTACAGGGCCATCCTCGCTACCTACGCTGGTTGCCAGACTTGATCAGCAGGATCACCTGTTGGGTCGGTTCGCTGTGGCGTTGCAAACCCTGCTTGAACGCACGGCTCATTTCGCTTCTGTTGCCGATGGGTCGGTTGTCGCTCCTGGGCCCGCTCCTACTGCCGCTCCGGTTGTTGCGCCAGAGTCTACCCTGACACCTGTTGCTGCGCCTGCGGTGTCTCGGGGTATGACCGGTTCTGCCCCCCTTCCACAGCGCTTTGGGGGAGAGCCAACTCAGTGCCGAGGTTTCCTTAACCAGGTGGGCATTTATTTCGAGTTGCTGCCACATGCCTTTCCTACTGAGAGATCAAAGGTGGGCTTCTTGATCTCGCTGCTCTCGGACAAGGCCTTGGCCTGGGCCAGCCCTTTATGGGAGAACAACAATCCGGTGGTTGCCGAGTTTTCCGGTTTTGTTGCTTCTCTTCGGAAGGTATTCGATGTGCCGGCTCGTGCTGCCTCTGCTGCGAAGCTCCTTATGTCCATCAGACAGGGTTCACGATCCGTAGCTGAATACGCCATTGAGTTTCGTACCCTGGCAGCAGAGGTGGGCTGGAATAATGAGGCTCTGGTCGCTGCTTTCTCTCATGGTCTCTCGGATGCCTTGAAGGATGAGGTTGCAGCTAAGGACCTACCAGTGGAGCTCGAGTCTCTTATTTCTTTCCTGATTTTGATTGACACCAGACTCAGGGAGAGACCTTCCTTTAAGGAGAGCCTGCGGAGGTCTTCTAACAGATTGGCGCCTACGTTTGCTGTCCCACCCGTGCCTCCCTCTCCTCCCACGCCTCCGGGGGATGACTTGTCTGGGGGTGAACCCATGCAGCTGGGGTTTGCTCGCCTGTCCGAGGGGGAGAGGGTACTCCGGAGACGCGAGGGCCGATGCATGTACTGTGGTCTCGGTGGGCATTTTCGGTTGGCATGTCCGAACCGTCCGGGAAACGCTCGCACCTGAGATCCTGTCGGGGGCAGATCTTGGGTGGAGTCTCCTCGTCCCCGGTTTCCCGTGTTGACAAACCACTGATCACTGTTGTCCTCTCCTGGGTCGGGGGCTCGGTGACGACCCAGGCGTTGGTGGACTCTGGTGCTGGTGGTTTGTTCATTGATAGTGTGTTCGCTGCCGCCAATTCCATTCCTCTGCAGCCTCGAGGTTCCCCACTGGCTCTTGAGGCGATAGACGGCAGACCCCTTCTGCCGTCACACGTGACTCATGAGACCCTTCCAGTGGGGATAGCCATTGGTGCCGTTCACAGAGAGTCGGTCTGTCTCCAGGTTATTTCGTCTCCACACTACTCGGTGGTCTTGGGGTACCCCTGGCTCCAGAAGCATAATCCGACTTTCGATTGGAGATCGGCCGAGATCCTCTCGTGGTCACCGCAGTGTGGGGCTAGTTGCATCCATGGGCCTGTCAAGTTGCTGTGTACTTCCTCGGACTCTCTGTTGCCTCCTGAATACGAAGAGTACCGGGATGTATTCGATAAGGTGCGCGCGGTGGCCCTACCTCCGCACCGCCCATACGATTGTGCCATAGAGTTACAATCTGGTGCCGTTCCTCCTCGTGGCAAAGTCTATCCACTGTCGGTAGCGGAGAATGAGGCCATGGAGGAGTACGTGAGGGAGGCGCTTTCACGCGGACACATTCGCAAATCCTCGTCCCCGGCAGGGGCTGGATTTTTCTTTGTGAAAAAGAAGGGCGGTGAGTTGAGGCCTTGCATCGATTACAGGGGTCTCAATCGCATCACGATCAAGAACGCTTACCCGATACCCTTGATTTCCGAGCTGTTCGATCGCCTCAAAGGGGCCACGGTCTTTACCAAACTCGACCTGAGGGCGGCATATAACCTGGTAAGGATCAAGGCGGGCGATGAGTGGAAGACCGCGTTTAACACCAGGACCGGTCATTATGAATCCTTGGTTATGCCCTTTGGGTTGTGCAATGCGCCCGCAGTCTTCCAGGAATTCATCAACGATGTTTTCCGTGACCTGTTGCAGCAGTGTGTGGTGGTCTATTTGGATGACATCTTGGTATATTCTGAATCCATGGAGGCCCACATTATGGATGTCAGACGAGTGTTGCAACGGTTACGAGAGAACAGGCTGTTCGGTAAGCTTGAGAAATGCGAATTTCACCGATCCCAGGTAACCTTCTTAGGTTACATCATTTCCGCTGAGGGGTTCTCCATGGATCCTGAGAAGGTTTCGGCTGTCTTACAGTGGCCCCAGCCCAGTGGTCTCCGTGCCCTGCAGCGCTTTTTGGGCTTCGCCAATTATTATCGGAAGTTCATCAGGGACTTTTCTATGCTAGCCAAGCCTCTCACGGATCTGACCAGGAAGGGCAGTAATTTCCAGGTCTGGCCGCTCGAGGCCATCCGAGCTTTTGAGGCTCTAAAGTCCGCCTTTGTGTCGGCTCCGATTCTGTCGCATCCCAACCCTGGGTTGCCCTTTGTCCTCGAGGTGGACGCGTCTGAGACGGGAGTAGGCGCCCTTCTGTCTCAGCGTAGAACACCAGAGGGTCCTCTGCTTCCTTGTGGGTTTTACTCCCGGAAACTGTCTTCCGCGGAGTGCAACTATCAGATTGGTGACAGGGAGTTATTGGCCATCGTGCAGGCCCTTAAAGAATGGAGGCACTTGCTCGAGGGTTCGGTGGTTCCGGTTCTCATCCTGACGGACCACAAGAATCTGACCTGCCTTTCTGAGGCCAAGAGATTGACACCACGTCAGGCCAGATGGGCTCTGTTCTTGTCACGTTTTAATTACGTGGTCTCCTACCTACCCGGTTCCAAGAACATCAGAGCGGATGCCTTATCACGGAAGTACTCCGAGCTGTCCGGGGAGGAGTCGATTCCGACTTCGGTCATACCTCCGAATCAGATCCTGGCCGCCATTCGCACCAGCCTGACCTCTCCCCTGGGTGAGCAGATTTTGGCGGCTCAATCTGGTGCTCCCTCTGGGAGACCCAACGGCAGATGTTTTGTGCCTGAGGAGTTGCGCACTCGGTTGTTGCGAACCTACCATAACTCCAAGGCCACGGGGCATCCTGGAAAGAATCAGCTGTCCTGGGCTGTTTCACGTCTGTTCTGGTGGCCTTCTCTACGTTCCGACATCGCCGCATATGTAGCGGCATGCTCCGTTTGTGCCCAGAGTAAGTCCCCTCGGCACCTTCCGTTGGGCCTTTTGCAACCCATAGCCACCGGGGAGCGCCCATGGTCACACCTGGGGATGGATTTCATTGTGGACCTCCCTGCATCCCGAGGCCATACGGTCATTCTCATGATTGTGGATCGGTTTTCCAAAATGTGCCACTGTGTTCCTCTCAAGAAGTTACCCTCTGCACAAGAGTTGGCCACGATTTTCGCCAGGGAGGTCTTCCGGTTGCACGGTTTGCCCAAGGAGATTGTGTCGGATCGGGGGAGTCAGTTTGTGTCCAGGTTCTGGCGCGCCTTTTGTTCCCAGTTGGGGATTCATCTCTCTTTCTCCTCGGCCTACCACCCTCAGTCCAATGGGGCCGCAGAACGATCCAATCAGGCCTTGGAGCAATTCCTTCGTTGCTATGTCTCCGATCACCAAGACAATTGGGTTGACCTCCTGCCTTGGGCTGAGTTTGCCAGGAACACGGCGGTGAACTCTTCCTCTGGGACGTCTCCCTTCATGGCCAATTATCGGTTCCAACCTGCCGTGTTACCGGAGGTATTCTCTCCCCAGGATATTCCGGCTGTGGAGGATCACCTTTCCGTCCTACGTGCTTCTTGGGTACAGATCCAGAGGTCCCTTGAGGTCTCTGCGCAGCGCCAGAGACTCCAGGCTGATCGCAGACGAGCGCCTGCTCCTTCCTACCAGGTCGGAGACCGTGTATGGTTGTCCACCCGCAACCTCAACCTTCGAGTGCCCACTCCCAAGCTGGCGCCTCGCTTTGTTGGTCCCTTCCGAGTGCTTCGCAGGGTAAACCCGGTAGCCTATGCCCTTGCGCTTCCTCCTGGCATGCGGATCTCCAACGTGTTTCATGTCTCCCTGTTGAAGCCATTGGTGTGTAATCGTTTCACTTCCTCGGTTCCTCGGCCTCGTCCGGTCCAAGTGGGCAATCGTGAGGAGTATGAGGTGAGCAATATCCTGGACTCACGCCTGGTCCGCGGTCGGTTGCAGTTTTTGGTCCATTGGCGTGGTTATGGTCCAGAGGAGCGTTCCTGGGTTCCCTCCGCAGATGTCCATGCTCCTGCTTTGCTCCGAGCCTTCCACGCACGCTTCCCTCAGAAACCGTTCCTTACTCCGCGGAGGAGGGGCCCTTGAGGGGGGGGTACTGTCATGGTCTTACCTTCTTGCCGTTCTCCTTCGTTTGACATGTGCTGACGGCCATCTTGGTTTCTGGGTTTCTTGTAGCCTCCCACCCTGCGGCTTCTCCTTCCCACTGGGAGGAGCTGGATGCCTAGCTCATATATATAGGAGGTCTGTGGCTTCAGTTCCTTGCTTGGTCCTCCTGTGTTCACATGCTTCTAAGACTGCTGCTGCTTCTGGTTCCTGATCCTGGCCTCGTCTGACTACCCCGCTGGTTCCTGATCCTGGCTTCGTCTGACTACCCCGCTAGTTCCTGATCCTGGCTTCGTCTGACTACCCTGCTGGTTCCTGATCCAGGCTTCGTCTGACTACCCCTCTGGTTCCTGACCTCTGGCTACGCAAGACCCTGCTTCGGTTTAGCCATCCGTTTGGACTTTTGCTTACAGCTTGATTTTCAATAAAGCCCTCTTATTTCCACTTATCTCTTGTTGTACGTCTGGTTCATGGTTCCATGACATGATGCCCTTCACTTTGCGATCCATTGCTTCATTCTGGAGAAAAAGTACTTTAAATCCACATGCAAATGAGCAGTAAAGTGCACTGAGGGCGGGCCCAAGCCACTCTGCTTCCTTTGCTTGCCTCTCCTACTCCTTCCTGTATAGTCATCTCGCCTGGCCCTGTCATTGAAGGAGAGGGAAGGGCTGGTACAGTATCACAGAAATGGGTTACTGCAAAGGTGGGGGGGGGGGGGCAATTATACTGCTAAGATAAATTTTGTAATTTGTCACATTCTGTTATTGTATGGACAATTCAGGGTTAACACCTTGGCTGATCCTATTAGGTTGCCAAGAGATGGACCTGGGTCCGCCCCTTGGTTAGTCAGTAGAGAGTCTAGTTCTGCCTGGGGAACAGTGAGGACCTACATGTGCATGATCCTCAGAGCCAGGCCTGAGCTCAGAGAATCTTCATCTCTGAGACTTCTACAGCAAAGAAAACTACTTTATCATCAAAAGTGCTCCAGAAAGAAGAACGTTCAGAAGGTCCAGAATCTACAAGGCCGTGCTTTGGAGTCAGTCAGTGAGGTACAGTACTGTGAACGCTTATGGCTGAGAGACTTTGCTACTGTGAGATGGAACATTGCTAATGCACCCTTCCACACTTAGAGACGGTTTGGCTAATTTGCAAACCCTCAGCCCAGGAACTGCAGAAACTTACCAAGAACCTCTTTGCATGTCTAATGTTCTGCAGAGAGACTTTAGAGAGAGATAGGTAGAAGGAGTACTACAACCCTAATTTTTGCTGCTGTCCATATACTGCTGTTGGGAAAGGATTGCACTGTGTTATATGCCTTGGAACTGTGCCTTTTATTTTTGGATATACTACTACTTCTATTCTGCACTTAGAAAAGAGACGTATTTACTGATATCAACTGGCCTGGTTACTGACTCCCCCATTCATTGGCCATTGCCCCTGCTTTCCTGCCTTGCACCCAGAACAACACTTAATATTAAGGGCATCCCAACTACCACCAGGAAGAAGTCCCAGCACTAGGGTGCTCCCCAAGCGAACAAAGGGTTTGTCCTCCCATCTCCACAGTAATTGAGTAAAGTAAATCAATGCTGAAGTGGATGGTCCAGTCATGGTTTACATCATTTTGATGACAAGAATAGCACTTTGCTCTTATTTCCAAGGCTTTGGACACTGACAGACCTTTTGCCTTACCAAGCAGGAAGTTCCTCAAGTTGATTCTTCTGGGACTGCAGAATAAAAGTTGTGAGGATCCAGAAAGGGGCATTTGAAAGGTATATGAAAGGTGAGAGACAGGAAGGGAAGACAAGAAAATGTGGAGAGACCATGGCCAAGTAAAGAAGAACTTTATTGTAAGATGCCTAGTCAATGTTTAGTGAGGACATCACATAAGAACATCAAAATATCATTGGCCCCTGTTATAAGTGGCGTTGATTGGGGGTTGGCAGAAAATGTGCAGGTGTAGGGCACCAACAAGTCATACTGCACTGGCCACACTATCTAGATATGGGACTAGAACAGTGAACTGGATCTTCACCCCCCCCCCCTCCCCCAGTGGGGGGTCTACAGCCTGTATCTGCACATGATCTGGACATGTCCACCTGCCGTTTTGCTCCTGCATCGAACTACTGAAAGCAAGGAACAGCCATAAAAAAAAATTATGTGACCGCCACCATCTTGCAGCCTATGGACACAGAGGACATCTGGTCTGTATATTTATACTACCGCATGGGAAGCTTGTCATCGCTACCACCAGTCATTGGCTGCAGTAGGACATGTAAGACCCATAAAACCAGATGTTGACAAGTGGAACCAGAGCACGGCAGTGGCAGCGTGGGACCAAAGGAGCTAGAACCCTGTGGCAGGGAGAAGATAAGTATGTTTCCCTCTGCAGGTCCCACGATGTTGGGGATCTGGCCAAAAGGCCTCCTGAAGGTGGAAAGCCCCTTCAAATTCTAAGACAAAATTATAGAAGTTCAATGTCTAAGTTCGGTTTTCCCTACTCTAGAGTAGTGGTCTCCAGTTGTTGAAAAACCACAACTACCAGCATGTCCTGTCAGCCTCACACTGGGAGTTGCAGTTTCCCAACAGCAGGAGTGCCATCAGTGAAAGGCCATTGTTTAAAACGTTTTAGATTTGTAGGGTCTCCATCCTAGTTGATGTTTTACAGAATGATGTGGACATCACCATGAAGGCTCCTGAGATGTGAAGGTCATTGTTCCTGACACAGTAAAAGAGATTAGATAATAGGTAATTTCACACCATAGACTTAATGACCAAAAGTACAGCTTAGGAGCAGGATATGACAGACTGATGGCGGTTTATTAGGACTCAATGCGATCTGCACGTGAGTATTAGTGAAGCCTTTCCCAGAGATCTGTATACAGTCTTTTATCTAAATTGACAGTACAATCAATGGAGGCAATTTTACTCCATCATCTTATAAAGTAAAGCTGGAGTTAGTCAGCACGTGGTATTGTGCAGCCGATAAGTCAACACCTCCATGATGAGACCGCCGGGGGACCTCTTCTGTGCTCCATAGTAGTCTATGGAATTGATAGATGCATGCACCTGTTAAAAGGTGGGAAAGACTTTATTGAAGTCATGGATTAAAGGTTTAAAATTCCTCCCTTCATGGTCTAGCATGGGTTGGATGATGAAATTTAAAAGGGCTTTCCACCATTTTACAAGTGGTAGCCGACATCCTGCTCCCCGGCTGAAATAAAGTGTCTGAATGCTGGATCGTATTTTGGATTCTATAAATTTCAGGTCGTTTTAGTGCCGATTTTATTGTAGTAATTTTTATAGAACATTTTTTTTTTTTTGCATGCACGCAAAAACATCTGCGTGTGTCTTGCAACCGCTGAGCACCGATCAGTACAGTATAGATTTCAGTGTAGGTTCTTTAGTGTAGGAAAGAATTTTTTTAAATACATTTTATAAATGTATTAATCTTTATTTTTTCTTTCTCCTAATTTTTTTTTGAAATTTATTACAAGCCCCTTCTATTTGTAAATTCACTACATGTGCAGCAAGCCTTGGAAGCGCCAGTGCAGAGGATGGGAGTTGTAGTGGTCCTGATGAAGTGTGTCACGGTGTACACCCTCAGGCCATTGCCCCTTGGGGATCGATGCAGTGGAACTGTAGTGTTGAAGAATGAGGCCAGACATAAATGTAGAACGATGTTTTTCAGACACATTCAACAGCAGCAATTCCCAAGTGCAATTTTTTGGCAGGTTGGATGGCTGCAGTTGGCCTAGTAGTAGTCTGGATGATGGGTGTTTTAGCCATAGTCCCTCAACTCACAGCAGTGTCTTTTAATGCTGGTCTGAGCAGGTCACTCTGATGTCTGACTTGAGGAGTTTACTTGAGGCAAATTGTTGGTTGTCCTCTCTGGAGAATCCTTCTTAGGCTACTTTCACACTAGCGTTCGATCGGATCCGTTCTGAACGGATCCGCTCATATTAATGCAGATGGTGGCTCCGTTCAGAACGGATCCGTTTGCATTACCATGATTGTTCATGATAGTGCAAACGGATCCGTTTTGACTTTACATTGAAAGTCAATGGGAGACGGATCCGTTTGAAAATTGAGCCATACTGTGTCAACTTCAAACGGATCCGTCCCCATTGACTTACATTGTAAGTCTGGACGGATCCGTTTGCCTCCGCACGGCCAGGCGGACACCCGAACGCTGCAAGCAGCGTTCAGGTGTCCGCCTGCTGAGCGGAGCGGAGGACAGACGGAGCCATACTGATGCATTCTGAGCGGATCCGTATCCACTCAGAATGCATTAGGGCTGGACGGATCAGTTCAGGGACGCTTGTGAGAGCCTTCAAACGGAACTCACAAGCGGAGCCCCGAACGCAAGTGTGAAAGTAGCCTTAGGAGAAGGAGCTCAGCAGTGTGCTTCCTCTCCCTTCTATCTCTGGACAGGAACTCCCCCTCCTGGCAAGAAGCAGGACCAGCCTACTCCTTCCAAAAAGGGATGGAACAGGGTGGTTAGCCCTGTTCTGTGTCAACCATTGTCATCCACTTCTTACTGGAAGTAAATGGCAAAAATATATAAAGTA